>NW_007727809.1:59989-90873 GCF_000696425.1 Galeopterus variegatus | reverse complement strand
GTGTGTGTGTGTGTGTGTGTGTGTATGTGTGTGAATTGATTCATTCACCTTTAGCTCCCTCCAATAAGTGAAAACATGTGGTATTTCTTTTTCTCTGCCTGACTCGTTTCACTTAACATTATTCTTTCAAGGTCCTTCCATGTTACGCGCCGGACTGGCCAGTACAGATTTTTAATAGCAAGAAAGAAGGCTAGGACATACCTGTGAGGAAACAACTGAGAATGACTGCAAAAACAAATATGCTGTTCTGTCTTGGGCCTCCTTACCCCTTATTTGGAGACTTTTATGTAAGATTATGTTTACTACTTTCTCCCTATCAAATATTAGAACAGCTAAGAATTATATTAATTCTTGACCACACTGTGAGTAAAATTTTCATCTATAGTTCAAATTAAATTCACAAATTTTCTAGTGAGGTATAATTAAGAAGAAATTTAAATTAAGATTTATACAAAGATATTTCGGCTTGTTCTAAATCCCACATAGTTCACAGAAGAAGAAAATGTCACTTGTAATAAAATAAGCCAAGAATAATTTTCGTCTGATATCTCCCAAATATTCCATTTTTGGAAGAATTCTTGATGGAAGCCATATATTAATCACACTGTTAATGTTGTAGTGGATTTGGAACTTGTGTATAATAGCTTCAGGATAGAGTCACCCTTTCCATGTGTCATTATGCATAGTAGAAAGTGTAAGTATTTATTTTAAATGTGAGCATTAATTTTTATGAATTCAGTTTACCCACATATGGAAAGGATAGTAATACATACTCTAATCATTGCTAGATTGAGTAACATATTACATTTCTACAACAAACAGCAGTGTCTGAAATACAGCTGCCACTCTATATAATTTTTATTTTCTAGCAATCATCAAGAATTTGGATCAAATTTCTTTCACAGTTACATATTAATAAATTTTATTTCCATATCATAATTTTCTTATATTAAAATAATTTGCAGTGCAATGCTCTAGAAAATAATTGCTTTTTTATTATTCAAGTTATTCATGTATGATATAAGTACTGTTTATTGATCTGATGCATAATAGTATCTCATGCCATTATAGCATTCTTATAAACCTAAAATTTTATACTTTATTACCATCACTTTTATAATACTAATTCTATAAGACACTAATATATAGGAAGATGATACTAATTTGCTTTTTAAGTAATTGTATATTTGCTTAAAATAGTGTATGGTTTTAGTATAATATTACAGTAGTGAAACAATAAAACTAACCAAGAATAAATGTAATTCACAGTGGTACACTAATCTGTGTTCTATAAAATACAATCATATATGCCTTACTTTGTGAACTGCAGAATGAGGATATATTCCATTATCAGAAGCACATTTTGTTATATTTATTGTAGATTTAGTGTAGGCAATGATTGTCAATTTTTTCTTTCTTAGAGACATCTCGTGCATAAGGGATCTTCAAACACTTCATGGAAAGTTTAATATTATCTTTTAATTCAATTTTTTACAAACTTTTTGAAGTATGCTTGTATAAAATCCACATATCTTAAACATATAACTCATGTCACCACTATCCAGATTAAGATTGTGCAACTACTGTTGGGCCTTAAAAACTAATGCCACCTTAAGTGACAAGTGGATTAAGGTGGCAGCCTAAGAGGGCGCCGGGAGGAAGTAGGGTGGGAGTGTCTGCAGGAACCTTGCCTTAGCCCTTATTGGCCGCACTTGTGAACACTGCGTGATTGCAATAGATAGGCATTGAGACAGAACCCTTAAGCTGATTGGAGCATGTAAAAAACCTGCCTTTCCCATTTGCCTTTAAAAGCAAATGCTTGTGTGCTAATAAACGGAACTGCTACTTGACAGAACCCCGGCCGCGTCTGAGTGTCCTTTAACTGGGCTGGTTTGGGGCCGGCCGTGTGCTCACCTCTCTTCACGGTTCTCTTCCCCCGTCTCCTTCCAAAGGGGACTGGAGGGAAAGAGGAATCCGGGCCGTTCACTTGCTCACCAAAAGGAACGAGGCTAGGGCTGTATGGATTGGCCGCCAGCGGCGGACTCGACAAACTAGTACCCGAAAAGGCTTCCTCATCTCATGCCCCAGTCAGGATCATAACCAATTGTGAAACCTATTCTGACTTTTAACACCATAGACTAGTTTTGGCTATTCTTGACAATATAAATGAAATCATATAAAATCAACTTTTTATCTAACTTTGTTTACCAACATTATATCTGTGAAATCCATCTATGATTTTGTATATAAAATAAGTTCATAATTAGTTTATTTCTGTATAGAATTCCTATGCAGGAAGATACTGTGATTAACCTATTTTACTGTTACTGGACATTTGAGTTATACTCAGTTTGAGGCTATGATGAATAACATTTCTATGATTATTTTTTACATCTGTTTTGGTGCATTTCTGTTGGGCATTTATGTTTATATTAAGGAATGGAATTGCTTATTCCAAGCATATGAACGGGTACTATCATGTTTTTCTTCAAATAGGTTCTAGCAAAACATGTTCTTCACAATGGTTTTATAAATTTTTATTCTCACTAACAATATAGTTACTGTTACTTCACATCCTCAGTAAACCTTGGTATTTTCAGTCTTACTTATTCAGACATTTCTTATGTAATAATTGCTCACTGTTATATTAATTTGCATTTCTGTGGTTAATAATGATGATGAAACATTTGCACAAGGTTTGTGAACTATTTGTTGTCTTTTTGTGAGGCACACATTCAATTCTATTCAGCCTGTCTTTATTTTTTCTATTGATTTATAAAAATGTCTCTGTGAGTATATATGAATACATATGAATATATAATATCTCCTCCCAGTTTGTTGTTTTCTTTGTTTCTCCCCTTAATGATCAAGTATTCTGAAAGTCAAAAGTTTTTGATTTTATTAAGCACCGTTTATCAATGTTTTGATATAGATATTGCTTACTGTGTGCTATTTGAGAAATCTAGGCATAGACCACGTTAATGAAGACTTTCTTGTGTTTTCTTCTAGAAGTCTGACTGCTTTATTAATAACATATAGGTATATACACAATCTAAAATTAATTTGTGCTTGTGCTTATTTGGAAAGAGGAATGATTAAATTTCCTCCCCACCTCCCACCCGTTGTGGATAGCCAATGAATCGTAAAACCATCCTTTCCCTGGGGAATTTGTAGTAGAGCCTTTGTAAAAATTAGTTAAAGTGTAATGTGTAGGTCTCTAATTGTACTCTTTGTTTGTCCCATTGGACCATTGGTCTGTCCATGAGCCAATATTATATTGTTTGAATTGCTGTATATTTTATATCTTGGTATGTGATAGTATATGTTCTCCAGCTGTGTTCTCCTTCAAAATTGCCTTGACTATTCTTCCTCATTTGAATTTCCATCTACATGTTGGAATCATACTTCCAATTTTTAAAAAATATTTTAAAAATGCTAGAATTTTGATTGGAATTGTACATAGGCTTTAGAGAAATTTGGCATTTTACTGGTACCAACCTAATGATTCATAAACTTGAATAACTCTCCATTTATTTAGATATACTTTAATAAATGCTTTTTATACTTTTCAGTGTAGAGATAATACACAGTGTTAATATGTTTACTAGATTATTCTTAGGAATTTAATGTTTTGGGTGCTGTAACAAATGGAGATATCTATTTAAATTCCACTCCCATTTTTATTGCTAGTATAAAAAATGTAACTGACAATTATATATTTACCTTGTATCTAGCTAATTCAGTTGTTACTTTCTAAAGTTTGTTTGCAGATTGATTATTTGGGGTTTGAGTGTCTTTTTATGACATTATCATGATATATGTCAAAAATCAACTTTTTTTCAATCTTAACATTTATTATTATGTTGCCTTGTTACAATGGAATAAGATCCCTTGTAAAATATTAACTAGAAGTGGTGATAATGAACAACCATTTTTTCTCAGTTTCAGGGGCAAAATATTCAATACTGTTATTTGTTTATTTGTTGTTTGTACTCTATACCAAATTGAGGAAGTTTCCGGGATTTGTTATAAAATGAATGTCTTGAATTTTATCAGTTGTATTTTATTTATCTATTAGGATAATTATATTATTTTCTTCTGTTTTCTCTTAATGTGGTGAATATTGATTACTTTTCAAATGTTAAAACAACCTTCTATTCCTAGAATAAATCCTACTGTTTCATAACATATTAATCTTTTTTATATATCACTGGATTATTTCTGCGAATTATGTTTAGAATTTGCAATTATGTTTCTTAGAGAAATAGGACTGTATTTTTATTCTATCCCACTCATATAAAATTGCTATTATTTCTTCTCAAAATGTTTGAAAAAATTTAGTACTGAAGCCATATGGATGTGGACTATTCTTTGTGAAAAAGTGTATTTCTTTATTTTTATCTTTATGTTTTGTGGTTGACTGGCCGGTACAGGGATCTGAACACTTGATTTTTTTTTTTTTTTTTTTGTCCCTTTTGAGACCGGCCGCACCACGCTCAGCCAGTGAGCGCTGTGAGCACACGGGTCATCCCTATATAGCATCCGAACCCGCAGCGGGAACGCTGCTGCACTCCCAGCGCTGCACTCTCCCAAGTGTGCCACGGGCTCGGCCCTGAACACGTGATCTTGGTGTTACAACACCACTCTCTGACCAACTGACGTAATTAGCCAATCTTGAAAAATTTATTACTGTTTCTCTTGTAGCGTTTATTATAATTTGTGTTTTTCAAAGGAATTTATCGGTATCTAATTTTTAAAAAATGAAGTTGCACGTTATTCTAATGTCCACTAATTATTTTATATATCTGCAGAATATGAAGTAATGTTTCATTTTTATTCATAATATTACTAGTCCGAGTTTTTCTTCTCTGTTATTTTAGCAGTCTTTTGGGGTTTTATTTTATTTTATTAGTCTTTTGCAAAAGCAAACTTTTGTACTGTTGACTTTCTGTACTAAATGTCTAATTTCTATATTATTACTTTTTGTTTTTATTATTATTATTTTCCTTCACTATTTTTGCTTTATTTATTTAGCTTCCTATACTGGAGGTTTACATCTTTTTGAAAAATTAGAATAAATGTACTTACTAGAAAAGTTTTAGAGGCCGGCCCGTGGCTCACTCGGTAGAGTGCGGTGCTGATAACACCAAGGCCACTGGTTCGGATCCTATATAGGGATGGCCGGTTTGCTCACTGGCTGAGCGTGGTGTTGACAACACCAAGCCAAGGGTTGAGATTCCCTTACCAGTCATCTTTAAAAAAAAGAAAAGAAAAGTTTTAGGATTATGTATAAATTGTGAAGATAGTAGAGAATTCTCGTACACCTCCTACCCAATTCACTCTGTTATTAGTATGATAATAAAAATTGCACATCTATTGCAATTGATGAGGCAATATTGATGCATGATTATTAATAAAATCTATTCTTTATTCATATCTCCTTAACATATATTAAGGTTTGCTGTTAATGCTATAAAGTTCTATGAGTTTTGACAATGGTATAATGATATTTATTCACCATTACAACATCTTTTAGGATAGTTTCACCATCCTAAAAAAAAATCTTCTATACATCTTCTTTCTCCTCCTCATCCTAAACTCCTGGCAACCAATGATAATTTTACTGTTACTATAGCTTTGCCTTTTCCAGAGGTCATGTAATTGGAATCATGCAATATGTAGGCTTTCCAGACTGCCTTCATTTACTTAGCAACATTTGGATATAGGATTGATTTGTCCACATATTTTTATAGCTTTATAGTGAATGCACTTTAATCATTAAATAATATTTCATTGTATGGGTTTACCACAGTTTGTTTAACCACTTACTATTGAAAGACACCTTGTTGCTTCCAGTTTTGGGTGATTATGAATAAAACTGCTTATACATTTGTGTGCAAGTATTTTGTGCACATATTTTCAAATCAGTCAGGAAAATATCTAGAGGAGAGATTACTGGATGATATGGTAGGACTATGTATATTAATCTTCCCATGACTTGTGAATCTCTTTCAAAGTGTTGTACTATTTTTCATTCCCTTCAGCAATGAATGAGAGTTCTCTTTGTTCCACATCCTTGACAGCAATTGGTATTACCAATTTTGGGATTTTAGCCAGGGCAATAGGTTTTTAGAGTATCTCATTGTTTTAGCAGCAGTTCTCTAATAGAAGTTCCCTAATAGTACGAATTACTGCAGTTATCCGATATGCCAAATATTTTGTGTGTCACTTTTTTGCTATTCAAATCTTCTCTGTCATTGTTGATAAATTTTGAGTATTAGATCTATCCTTTATTGAGAAAAATACGTTAATAGCTCTGAATATGATTTTGTGTTTGTTTCTCTACTATTTTTTTCAAGATGTACCTTATAGGTATTAAAGCAATAAATCCTTTTAAGATTATTATGACTTCCACTATCATTGCAAATTGTCTCTCTTTGCCTCTTATAACATGCCTTGCCCTCAAGTCTATCTTTTTTTATTAATGTACCCACATTACTTTTGATTTTTTTAGTTTTTCCATAGTATTAAATATTGCATTTTTTATATGCAAAGTTTCTCTTTCCTTATATGTAGTTGTGTTCTTGTTATAATAGCATGTAGTTGGTCTTTTTTATTTAAAGAAAAAGGTCTGGAAGACATTTTCCAGTGTTACTTATGGCTGATAAACCTGATCAAACTTTATTTTTGACATAACTTTAGGCAGATTTGAGTAGGACGGCTAGTCCCTGAATTGTATGTGAACTCCCCAGAGTATGACTTTGACTGGAGGCTCTTTTCCCATCCCTTATGCTTATTCACAAATGAACACTTGCTTCTTCAATTCCTACTGTTGCAAAGTTTGATGGAGTGTGTTAAGTTTCAAGACTCCCCATAGCAGTTTTTAGTATCCACTCTTTCCACAGCCACCTGTTCAAGACCTCTGCGTATAAATGTTTTGCTCACCCTTCCAGGAGACTTTTCTGGCTTAGCGTTTAAGCATCTGCCTATTACAACTGTCCCCCTACCATTGATTTAATGAGCTTTTCCAGTAAAGTTTCTTCTTAGTTAAGGCCAGATTTGTTTTTCACTTGACAGAACACTTTTATTTAGTAAAGCACTGACATAGGCAGTTTCAGTCTATCATCTTACTATTTCGTTCTAATAATTATATCTTCTTTTGTACTTTTATTTTGCCATCTTTTTTTCTTTTGAATTATTTTGTTTTTGTCCTCTGTTAGGTTTTTATTTTACTCTGTATTATATATTATTATTTAATTGTACCTTACATTATTCAATCTTTTCTTCTGTATTGGATTTTTAGGTGCTATGTTCTTTTAGTAGTAATCGTAACATTTCTAATATGCATCTTTGGTATATTGTAGTCTACTTTAAAGTAATATAATATTATTATCACTTCCTCTAAAAGCAAGAATCTTCTAATAGTTTAGATTTATTTTTCCTTTCATTCCATTTTTTGCTATTGTTATAGCACACTATTTAGTATCAATATTATGTTATACTATCAATATTAATTTATATTTACCCATGTATTTACAGTTTTTGATGCATTTACTTCTTCCTTGCAGTTGCTTGACTTCATCTGGGGTTTTGTGTGTGTGTGTGTGTGTGTGTGTGTGTGTGTGTGTGTGTGTGTGTGTGTAAAATATCTATAGGTTCAAATTCTTTTAGCTTTTGCTTTGAGGGGTTGGGAATATCTTTATCTCTCTTCATTAATAAAGATAATTTTATTGACTATAAACTGATACAGTTCAATTTATGGCAGTTTGGAAAATACCTTCAGGAAAATAACTGTATAGACATGGGTTACAGTTTCATGATTTTTTTTTTTTTCTTTATAGGCTATTCACACATATTGATTGTAGTCCAATGCCTGGTAAGTTTGTTTTAATCATTTTATCCAGATTTAATTGGAGGAAAGGTAAGTCTGATACCCTATATTTCATCACAGTTAGATTTAAAGGCCTATGACCTTTTTCTCATATTGTTATTATACATAGAAAATTATGCATTAAACGGATAGAAATAGACATAATATAAATTTATTCTTATATATAAGAATTATTTATTTATTTAATTGACACAGAAGTCAAAATCGTAACATTCTTAACCCCCACATTTTTCTATAACTTATGTTTTTAAAGTGGTTTTCAGTAGCAAAGATTAACTTCCCAATGAAACTCAATTTATTTATTTATTTATTTGCATAAATAGTGTATTTTTTTAAAGTGTATCCTTCATCCATCTTTCCCCAGTGATAACATCTTACACAATCTATACATTTCCTAAATCAAGAAATTGACATTGGTATGACACTAATCAGAAAACTACAGACCTTATTTTGATTTCACCAGTTTTTATATACTTTTCGGGGGTCTGTAGTACTATAACATTTTATCACATGTACAGGTTTAGGAAATCACCACTGCAGTCAGAATACAAAACAGTTTCATCACCACAAAGAATCTCTCTGATGCTTTATCTTTTTAGTCAGACTGAAGCTCTATTTAAATGCCAGAGAAAAGCAAACAAAAATGTAGATATGGGAAAATGAAATCTTATAAATATATACTTATAAATAAATTTATTATATTAATTACTGTGTTAAGCATAGTCATCCTCTAATTTTTTTTCCCTAGAGTTGGTTTAGATTCCTAGTCAAGGATTCCTTCTTGACTGCACATGGTTTTATTTATTTTTAGACTAAAACAATGCTGTGTTATATATGAAATAAACTAATATTTTATTATGATTTTCAACTGACATATAACTTCAATCTTCCAGTGCTTCATTGGGTGAAGGTTTAGATGTGTGTAGTCTTTTACCTTTCTTCTCTATAGACGTGACTTATGCTTGGCATAGTGATTGCCATCCTTGAGATATCAAAGATGCTTATGTCTCATAAAGTTCTTGACTTCCTTTAGGTTTTCAAGATTCTTGATCTTATAAGGCTTTGAGCTCTCTAATTTCCTTTTCCCTATTGTAAGTATTTATCTCCTCTCCTGCCACATCACCACCACAACAGCTAGTGTCCACTGTGGCAGTCATTTTCTATTATCTTCTCTTTCACTTCTTCAGTATGTTCCTTTTGCCATCTTTACATTTTATCACTTTGTCAATTTTTAGAATATAGAGCATTGTAATATTTTCTTGTATCATAATTTCTCTTCTATCTCTTGATGATTTAACCAATGTGAGTGCATAAAATGTAGTATTTGATATTTCAGAATTTAGGAATCTTTATATTGGTGAAAATTATATAGTTTTTCATTATATATAAAGTACTTCACATTCTTTGAGGAATATATATTATATCCTCAGTAAATGAATCGTTAATCTGTCTACAGACTCTTCACTCTATCCTTTCTGTTATCCAAGTGGACCAGTGTCAGCTACAATATAAACAAATTGTCAGTACGAAGGTCATATTATCCCTTGAATACCTTGAATAATTTGAAAGAATCAAATGTATGCTTGCAAATTATGCTTCAACTGAGCAATGTTGTTTTACTGATAAGAGTTAAGCACTTTTTTAATGACTTCAATGGACAACAAATGTAGAGAAACATTTTAAGAAAAAAGAAACAAAGCAATTATATTTTTTTATCATTGCTATTTTTGATTAATTTTTCAAATTTAGTATGATGTGTAGATATACATTTGCTCATGAAAATATGTGTGTATCTTTATCTATACAGAAAATATACATTTAAAAATGCCAAGTACAAACACATGTGCAAACACACACACACACACACACACACACACACCTGAACACATACTTGCCTGTGTGATAAATGATTAGCAAAATATGCCATAGTTAAGAAGACTTTTTCTTTTCATCAGTACATGCGAGTGGTGTCACGTGTTTTTTTTTTTTTTAATTGGCAACAATTATAACAAAAATATTATGCTGCCAGGGGCCATGATATTTAAAAGGAATGATTGTAACCAAGAGCAACACGTACCTCAGCACTACTTTTGTCATAAGCACAGAGAAATTGTTCTCCAAGTGGGGAATTTCTAGCGTTCTTTTGTTTTTATTCTGCAAAACATTGTGTCACCATGCATTGTTTATGTTGGGCCAAAGAAAGAGTGAGAAAAGAATAGAGTGAAACATGATTTACATTTTTGTAAACAACATATTTTAGAATTTTAAAGGAAGTACAAACCACATTTCTATAGGTCTGAATATGTAGTCTTTTCAGCCCTTGAAAGTAGATTCTATGTTGTTAATATTATTATAGCAATTTGGTTATAAATAAAACTGTAAATCCCATTAATTTCATCCAAATTAAATTCCGTATTCTTATCACTAAAAAAAAAAGAGGTCACAATAAAAGTTAGCCTTTCCTATCAATTATTTCAAAATACGACTCATTTTATTCCCATGCTTCAACAATAATTAGTAAATTAAAGAAATTCAGTGTAAGCTCGTTAAAATAAACAACTATACCTTATGGATTTGGTTTATCATAAAGCTCATATAGCGTCTCTCACTTGAATGAATAAATAGATGAAAAAGTAGTAGCAGCAGCAGTAGTAAATAAAATAAAAGTAACAGCATATATTTGTAAAGTACATAGGTGACAGAAATGAGCTAAATGCTTTATATGCATTATATTATTTTGTATGAACTGTAAGCTTATATATTGTTCATATTAATATTCCTTTTTCATATACAGAAAACTGAGGTCTGAAAAAGTTATATAATAATCCAAAGGCCGTAAATATAATGTACAATGGAGCCAGTGCTTGAGATCAGATATACCAGGATTCACACTCAATCATTAATATGTAATAATGTAGGTCAATGAAGATATATATATATATATATACACACACACACTCTTATGACAACACTTTTTTCTAAATAACATGCAACAAATAAAAAGAAACCAATGTCATATTAAAAACGATTGACCTCAATTCAGTGTTTGATGAATCATTTTCACACATATAATCTGCAATGAGTCAAGAAGTAATTCTAGAGAACAAATGAACAAAAACAAAAAATCACAATTGTAGAACCTTGGTAAATAAAGCAATTATGCTAAAATACTTTGAATGAATCATGGTGAGTGGAGAACTTGGTGATTTATATAAATTTCTGAGTATTTAATTAATGGATACAATACATGGCCACATGTGTACTCCTGTGATGCAATAAAAAAATTTGAAGATAATGTTGCAGACAGGCTGTTTCTGCAATCTGGGATTTATACAAAGTCAGGATAGTGGAATATTTTAGGAAATTAAGATTTCACCTATGAAGGCAAATTAACCTTTAATCATAACATCAGATATGATGATGCACCTCAAATTATATAAACAACCATATTATATCAAAATATATTCAATTTTGCCAGGTTAAGTATAAAGGACAACATTGTTGTCCTTGGAAGCACTATTTAATAAAGACTAGTGTTCAGTGAGCAGATTCATTACATAGAATATTAATACCTGAAGATAGCCTTCTCAGTAGATAATCAGAGACCAGAGTAATTCTTTCACACATGGAATTTCCTGTGTTCTGTGTGAGGAACTTAGATGTTGTGGAATGGGCGTTGATAAAATTCTATTATTTTTTCATGTCAACATCCTTGTGGATGATTGGAATCTCTGATTCATCAACTCTGAGCATATTTGAAGAAGAAAAGTAATAGTGTGCACAGAGAATAGGAATTGGAGTCTAGGGGATGGGAGATGACAATGGAAAATTTGGAGGTGAGCACATAGAATATTAGCAGAAAGGACTAAAAGATACAGACTATTTGGGGTCTTTTGGCGCAAAATATTTAAGGATTTGGGATTTTAAATCTGGGAACATTGGAAAGTTGTGAATGCAAGCTCCATTATTTAATGCACATTTTAAATACTTTTCCTATGACTTCACCAGTTGCTTTTTTATGATCTTAGTTGCTCTTATCAATCTCCTATCTATGCTCTTCCCCATTACTGCTTAGTTTCCTAATATGAAAATCATTTAATTGTCTTCTCCAATTTTAACTCTTTTTCTTTTGCTTGTTATGTCATCAGTGCCACTATATATTTTCTGTTTTGTCCATTCTTAGAGAGTAGTAATAAATTGTCTGACAAATCCTTGGGTATTTTCTAGTAATCATGATTTGTGTATTTTGGCATTTTAGATATCATATTTTACCTGTTTAAAAATATATTTTAGAAGAATCTAAACCTTATCTAGTTCTCTGTGGAGTAGATGACTTGGAGTAATTTGGACCAGTTTTGTGTCATTAATTTAGTGCTCCCTACATTGTATCAATTTCTACTTTACAATGTATATATCAAATAGGTTATATAGGATTAAAAACAAAATTATATGTAATAGATGTCATTATTTTCTGTTTGTGCTCAAGCCTTTCAAAACTAATATTTAACCCCAATTTTTCATTAACAATTAACATTTTCCCAGATCAAAACTCATTTTTATTTTAATAAAATACGTATTTTTGTGGTTTCCTGTAAATAATAAAATACATTCAAGAATAAATTAATTATTATAGTAGACTTTTAGAAAGGATTTTCTGCATTTTATTTTTTTAATAAACAAATGTCATAATTGTATGAATGTAGGCTGCTTATGCTTAGCATGTACAAATCTAATTTTTCAGCTACTGGTTGTGGAAGTAAACAAAAATCTATTATGTTATTTTGTCTTCTATTATGAGAAGGGATGACCAATGAAGTCTTTGACAGTATTGTCTATTTATGTGCTATTCTGCTTTGGCACATTTTGGGATCCAGGAAAGAGTCGACAGTAGCTGGGGCAATTAAACAATGGTGAAGACTTTCATATTCCTGCAAAAAAAACCAAAAACAAAACCAAAAAGCTCAGTAGGTCAATGGTTGAGCCCAAATCCATCAACATGAAGGAAATGCTCAATAACCAGCTGGGACGTTGCTTGTTAATTTAGCAGTGATATTTAAAACACTTTACTTTTAAGTAGTAGATGACCTGTTCAGCCAGAATTTAAAGATTTGAGAAGTAGTGCTGATTGCTCAAAACCTAGCTGCTGATCTAGAACACAAAAGAAGCAAGCCCCAAATATGAAACTCAAGAACATAGAGAAGAATTGAGAACACCGTAAAGCTATGGCAATAGCAGGATGCCAGATTAAATAAGAGCAAAAGGAGCATAGTTATCTTGGGAAATGGAGAATTTTTCTTGATTTTAAGGGAAAAATACATGTTCATTATATTGTAAATCAGAAAATAATCTTAATCTTTACTGATGACTAGACAGTATTTCATCTACTTCCATGATTTCAATGGGATGCCCACACAATTTGAAGTTGTGAGTTTTTAAAAAGAGCCAGTGTTATTAGCTACAGCTCTTAAAAACATCAGAAGTCTTGTTTCAAGTTTCAAAAACAAAGTGCCTTATTTTCTTTATATTATTATTTAAAATTTCTTCAAGAATCACTTTCAAAGAAAATGAAAACTATTTCTTTAATGTTATTTTTATTTAATAACTAACACTGAAATATTTGGGCAAATATATATATATATTTTACTTTTTAAAATGTATTTAATTAGGTTTTGAACAGTTGTCACAACACAGACTACTAACTTCCTACTAACTTCTTCTGCTGCTTCATTATTTTATTAAATGTAAACATTTGGATAAAGACATTATGGTTAAATATGTATTAACATCAAGCTATAAAACCATCAAAATTTTATCATGTTTAAATGTGAAAATATTTTGCAATATTAGAAACTGACTTGCAAATAAGAGCATAATCTGCCATAATTTGAACTTTCTTAGCAATGCAATGGTAAGGTTGCCAGTTCTATTCCAAGATGATGATTTGACATTTAGAAACAAAAAATATTAGTTTAGGATAAATTGACTTTAATTTTTTCGCATATTTGTTTCTTATATTTGAATCAAAAGATACAAAATATATCTTAAAAATGCAAGCTTGGAAAAATTGGTAGGAACTAATTTTATAATGATGAAAAAAATTAATATCAAATGTATATTGCAGTGCCCATTTATTTTAGAATTAGCATGTGGTATTTTGCTATGTCTTTGTTTAAAATGAGACTTGTATTATAAATATTATTTTATAAAAATTAGGAATTTAATAATTTCTAATTAGACATATAAATTATTAACCAAATGATTAAATAATACTGTTTGTGAGATTAATTTAAAACAACTTTTTCCCTTTTGGTAAATTAGTTATTTAAATATTTAAATTTTTATATTTTAATTAATTAAATAGTTAATTAAAATATTTTAATTAATATCTTCATAGGACTCTGTGTGAAATTAGTGAGTCCTTAAATAGGAAAGATATTAAAAGAAGACTCATTTTTAAAAAAACAAAAGAAAAAAGAAAAGAACCTTTTAAACAACTAAAACTTAAAGAGTTTGTGATATTTGTGTAAATATCAGTACAATGAAAATGTATTTATTGACTAAGAAATCCTATAAACACAAGAGAAAACATAAATAATACAAAATTCAATAGAAAAAGATGAGTAATGGGAGGACAGGACAGAAAGGAAAAAAAAAATAGAAACAGAACTGTGGGATAAACATTAATTTTGAAATTGTTGCAAAGGAGAAGAAAGCTTTTCTATGACAAGGGAGTAAAAGTTAAGTAGGCAGATAATATTACAGCGGGGATTCATACAGAAATATTTGTACATTGTGGGGAAGAATGCAGAAAAGGAAGCAAACATTTTAAATACATTTTAAAAACATTTTAAATAGTTCTGTTGACTAAGGCACAATTTATACTATCAAGGTGCTCACTGCCTAGTGGGCTAGAATACATAACAATTATACATCTGAATAATTGGAATATTGCATATGTACAGTTAGGAGACCATTCCAACAGAAGCAGATTCACCTATTAAATACATATTTATTGAGGAACTATTGTGTAACAGTCACTGTGCTACGCTGAGGATACATCTGTCAACATTAAAGGCAAAACTCTTCCCTCTTTCCGTCAAAGAGCTTATGTCTATTTTTCAGTGTTTGTTTTTCCTGATTTTAGGACAAGAAAATATGGTATTTGAGACAAATCAAGCTGCTCTGCTGGAATCAGGCAATGGGAGTTTAGAACAGCAATTAAGATACAGTGAACTTCTGGGAAATACAAATCAAAACCACAATGAGATATTACTTCACACCTGTCAGGATGTCTATTATTAAGAATTGGTAAAAGGCCATGAAAAACAATTACATTTTATATGTTGAATATAATAATTATCTTGATTTGGGCATCACATATTGCATGCAGGTATTAATATTAAACTCTGAACGACACACATATGTATAAACTATGTTTTTAATTTTAAAAAAAAGAAGAAAGAAAAACTTAAGTGTTGGCGAGGATGTGAAAAAAACTGGAATCTTTTACACTGTTGGTAGGCATGTAAAATCATGCATTTACTGTGGAAAACAGGATGGAGTTTCTTAAGAAAGTTAAAAAAAGAACTGCCATGTGATGAAGACATTCTATTCCTGGGTATATATCCAAAATAATTTAAATTCGGATCTCAAAGAGATAGTTGCATTCCCATGTTTATTGCAGCATTATTCACAAGAGCCAAGGTATGGAAATGTGGAATATACATACAGTGGAATACCATTCGGCCTGAAAAAAAGAAGGAAACCCTGTCATTTGTGATAACAAAAATGGGCCTGGATGACATTATGCTCAGCTAAATAAGTCACAAAAGGAGAAACACTGAAAGATTCCTTTTATGTGTGATATCTAAAATGGTCAAACTTATAGAAACAGAAAATAGAATGGTGGCTACGGGGAGGGGTTACTGGGGATTGTTGTTCAATAGGTATAAAGTTGCAGTTATACAAGATGAATAAGTTCTAGATATTTGCTGTAAAGCATAATGCCTATAGTGAAAATATGGTGTTATGTGCTTAATAATTTGTCAATAGGATAGATTTCATGTTACGTGTTCTTACCAAAGGAAACAAATCAAAAGGACACAGGGAAACTTTTGGTGGAAATGGCTATATCTACTACTTTGGAACGGCATGCCAATGTGAATGTGAAAATAACATCTCTCTTCCGCCCTGGTTTTTCAGGATTCTGAGAAAGTAAAAATCAAAGCACAAATGTACATTTTGGAACGGAAATATTGTAATAATATTTTCAATAATATTTCTACACAATGGCAAGATAACCCAAGTTTTATTGTTTATACCATGCTTTCTCTCTCTCTCCACCCTCCCCCAGGATCTATTTTGTATTTAAAAGCTTTGATGTTACAAGTAAAGATCAAGTCAAACCAATTTCTAAGGCTATACTATAATTAATCTAATATTAATTAAATATGCAATGCAAACCTCGTACTTCTAGAAAATAAGAAATATAACATTAATGTATAGAGAATTGCAATTGATATGATGTTGATAAGTTATTAATTAAAGCTTAAGTTAATGGGGTTTATTTGTAGACTCTTGTAGTTAGGGAATTGAAAAGGTTTGAAAGTAGTTGCAATGAAATACTATTTATAGCTGTCACTTTAAATGTAATATATTTATACTTCCCCAATTTATTTATCTTTACCTAATGTCATATAGAAATGTGATAGCACCTTGTTTAGCCAAATGATTTTTGTTCCAAATATAAGCTATTTGTCAATAAGGTGTACTAAATTGGTGAAAAAAAAGTTTTTAAAATGGCCAAATCTATTGATATTTGGAAGTAATTAAAGTTTTGTTTGTTTTGTTTTGTTTTGTTTGCATGTGTGTGTAGGAAGAGGCAAATAGGATAAGAGAAAAGAACAGTGAAGACTAAATAAATAACTAAATAAATAAATAAATAAAGAGGATGAGGAGAATGAAAAGCAAAGGAAAGTAAAAGCAAAAATCAAACAAAGTCTAAGGATACTTTTATTTAAAATAAAGCACAGAAGATAAAGCATGAATTGTGCTACATTTATACATTAATTTTTCCATGATTTATTGAATATTCACTATGTTCCCCACACACTACAGGCTGACAAGAGTACAGACAATGCCAACTAGGAGTGTACAGTGTATTGGGATACCGACAAGTGAATGGGCAAACACGATACTGTGTAATGAGTGTTTTAATGAAGGTAGCCCCAGCTGCTATTAGAGCACCTAAGAAGGATGCTCTAACAGTTCTGTAAGTCAGAAGTCCTGCATGGGTCATCAAGGTGTCAGCGGGGCTGTGTTCCTTTCTGGAGGCTCCTAGAAGAAGATCCATGTCCTGGCTCAGTTGTGTTGTTGCCAGAATTCAGTTTCCTGCAGCTGTTGGACTAAAATTTCTGTTTTCCCGCTGGCTGTGAACTGAGAACCATTTCCAACTTCAAGACGCTGCCACATTCCTTGGCTCCTTAGCCTCCCTTTTTTTCCCTCAAAACCAGCAACAGTGGGTCCAGTCCTTCTCACACCAAATCTCTCTCACTTACTCTTCCTGCTTCCTCTTTGCCTTCTAAAGACTCATATAATTAGATTAGGCCCACCCAGGTAATGCAAGATAATCTTCCTAATTCAAAGTCCTTAGTTTTAGTTTACATCTTTATTTTTGCAGTGTTAGATTACATATTCACAGGTCATATATATATAAGTTTATATATATATATAAATAAAGTAAAATGTCCCCAGGAGAAGAAAACTTGAGTTTAGCAAGAACATTTAAGAAAGACGTTTGTGATTCAGAAGAAAAAATGACGATTTTGGAAAAGTGTCTTCAGTTTTGCAAGGGATGTCGATGTCATGAGAGGCTGAAGAAATTATGGGGGTTGGGGGGTTAAGTCTGTCCTATGCCACTCTTGGATATTTGAGTTTTCAGTGGCAGAAAACCATGGAAGTATTTTAAGAAATAAAGCTACATCATGTGTTATAAAAATCACTGACAGCAGCATGGGAAGGAATTGCAGGGGAGGATCAAAGCTGGAGTAATGGAGAAAAGTTAGGAGGATGATACAAGTGGAGAAATGGTATAGCCTGATTATAGGCAGTCACAGTAATGACCTTGAGAGTGGATGGATTCTAATAATATTCTGGAAGTACAAGTGAGAGACCTTGACAACGAATTGAGTGTGGAGGAGAAAGAAATTAATGGGGGAGAATGATTTTAAGAATTCTAGCTTTAGAAGCTGTGGGTGGGAGATGAGAGTGTCAACACATGTCCCTTTTAAGTAAACCTAGAAAGACTGATTTATTCTGTTTTGCACTGGGGCTTGGTTGCCCCACATTGAAACTTTCATTAGAACCGAGAGTTTGAAAACACTATTAAGATGTAGCTTCTGCCTTATAAAATCTATCCAATTGCTGCTCCTGATGAATATCATACCATCTATGATTCCAATTGACATAAAAATTCAATCTGCTAAAAACATAACAAATGTGAAGTTTAAAATGAACTGAGGACATACTACCAAGTCGTGAGAATGTCTTTTGTGTCTGTAACCCCTCAAATGTTAATAAACATATAACTGCATGTAGTTTCAGTGCATAGGCTATGTTCCCCAAAAAGCAGACAGGACTTACTCTTTTCTGTCTGCATTGTGCTGTAGTCTAGTTTTATTATAGACCTTGTTATAGGTCTTGAGGATAACTTAATCCATGTGTGAGGCAAGGGCCCAGTCATTCAACTTTTTTTATACCACAAAAATTCTTTTGTTCTATTAAACACTGAAGGTGCCAACTTTCCTTTTCTCTACTTTTTCATACTTGGAGACAATTTTCCATGGGTTCCCTCCCTTCCTGCTTATATTATGAGCAGAGGCGCTGACTGCCTTTCTTCCAAACTCTCTTTTGAGGATGTTTGTATAGCAGTAGCCTTGGAAGACAGAGATAATGTCTCCCTCCAGCAAGTATTACTCATAGGCATGCTGAACTGTCCACTATAAAAATTCTTGGATTTCCAAAGGAAGAGATTTCTCTCTTGTAACTTGTAGTGGATTGAATTATGTCTCTCCAAAATTCACTGAATCTTGAATTGTGTCCTCCAAGTTTTATGTACTAGAAATTTAGCCTCAACTGTGACTGTTAAGAGCGTGGGAAATCCTATTATGATAATTGAAAGGTGGAGTCTTGAAGAGGTGATTGGATTGTAGGACCATGCAGTAATGAATATATTAAAAATGGTGGTCATGGGTGTGGTTCTGAAGGCTTTAAAAGGAGAGGAGAGTCTCTTTCTTCTGTCTCTCTGTTCTCTCTCCCATCACGTTGCATCCATCATGCTTCTATCATGTTGCAATGTGAGACCCCTGGGTCACTGTCTCCACCATGAGATGGACTTTGTACTTCCCAGCCGCAGAAACTGTAAGCAGTACATTTTGTTTTCTTTCTGAATTACCCAGTTCTAGGTATTTTGTTAAAAGCAACAGAAATGGACTAAATCATAATTCAATCGGTTATGTGTACAAATATCACTTATTTCTCTTTGCATCTCACCATGAAAATCTGGGCTTATGGAACAAACACGATAAGAATCTGATATTCTGATTACTGCTACTGAAGTGACTAAGCCCTTTGCTTTGACCTAGGAAGATCAGATCTTCTGAGAGTATCCATGAAATTGTAAGAGGCTAACCTTTTAGAAAGTGAGCAGGGTAACATCTCAGACCCTTCACAGTTTTTGACAGTTTTGGCAATGAGAATGGGATGCTGACAGACATGGCTTTCTAGAAAAGAAAGGATGAGGCCTTGCAGTTCAGTTAACAGAATATGAGAAAGGCTACAGGAATCAGTAGTATAAAAATTGATCAGATCTGATGGTTATTTACTTGATAACGGATTTTGTGGTTTATTAGTGAGAGGGAATTGGGGTAATTGTAGGCCACGTATTGGGAAGTAGACTCAAAGGCAGCTGCCTGAATGGTACTCTGGGTGAGTGGACTTTGTCACAAATGTGACAGTCAGTTTTAGGCCCGCCTAGGTGGGCAGAAGTTTCTGATGCCTTTCAAGCAAAGGGAAAAAAGACATGCACCTACACTGAGCATAAAAATATGAAAAGTTTGCAATCACTATGTGCAAAACCAAGTAAATCATTAGGACTGGGTAATTCACTTGAGAGGGAGTGGGGGTGTAATGATTACTAAGGAGGAAGTGTATCTGCTGGACCATTTCATGAATCAGCTCCTCTTATAGTCTATAGTCTGCAAGCCAAACTTCTTTCCATTTTGAGATAGAAAATATCTGAGTTTTTAGGTTTTTTTTTTTTTTTTTTTTTTTTTTGGAAGTAGATTTTAGCTATTATAAGGCCCCTATTTAGACCTCCTGGAGAGATTTTCCTGAGACAGAAAATTTCCTGTAGAAAAAAGTGGATGATACATTGACTAACATTGCAAGGGCCTATTCTCTGATGAGAACATTGTAATCAGATCTGCACCTCACAGATTGGCACTATTACTGACTGGATCTATCATCAAACCAGACATGGAACATACCCACATCTTAGACTGTGCATAAATAAAGGCTCTGTCTTTCTGATGTACGGTCTACAACTGCATGCCAGATTTATGACTCTTGCCAAAAATTGACCTGTTTGTATTTGCAATGAAGGACACAAATTCATATGAGACAATTGACCATGCCTCCTTTCCTTGGCCCACTTTAAGAATGAATTTTTGGAAGTGGAATGAAACATACCAACACTGTGGCATTGGAGGTAGAACAACAACTCCAACACCCAGGAGGTAAGGGAGAAGGAATGAAACAGGTATAGATGTAGACATACAGAGATACATAGATATGATACTTATGCTATTACAATATGTTTTCTAAGTCTCCCTTGAAAGCCTTCCTCACAAAGAGAAAAACTATCATGGGCCTTTTCCAAACTGTTGCGAACTCCTTAAATTTAACTGACCACTAGTGCCATCTCTGCCTTTTCTTCCAGATGGTTCCAACCATGATTTAATCATCATTTTTCTTAACATTACCAAGAAGTCTATCAGAAACATCAGGGAATGTTTCCAGCTTCTGTACCTCTAAGATAAATCACCTTTATACACCTCCATAAGTCTGCCCTTCTCTCATTCATTTCCCATGGCTCATGACCTCCTGAATGACATACACCTTATTTGGCGAGCTCCAACAATTGTAAACAAAACATTTTTATCTGGAGATGCCACACTGGTGGTACTGTCCACCCATCAACCTGTACTCTTGACTGATGATATAGGTTCCAATGGAAACCTCAACAGTTTTAACTTTTCAGTTGGAAAAGACAGAAATCTAAGAGTCATCAGTGTTTCCTTCCTCATCCCTTAAAAACAAATTCAACTTCTAGTAATTTAACCTTTTTGTGACTTTCATTCAACCCCTCAATTTACCAAGTTTTAGTATATAGCAGCCACTACATAATTGATCTCTATTCTTCCAGCCTTGTTGCTTAACATCTATTCTTTATTTAAAAAAAAAAAAAACTAAAACAAAAAGAAAAAAAAAACTGCAAAACAAACAAACAAAAAACCAAGCATAAAGAACAAAAAAGATTTTTCTGACCTTAAAATCATTTTTCTGCTTAATTTTCATTAAGAGTTCCAAACATCATTAGAATGGAGGTCAAAATCCCTAGCATGGCCTGCAACACCCTTTATGACCTGACATTGATTTTCTTATCTGAGGTCATTTATGCTACTCCTAACATCCTCTCCATGAGCTCAAGTGCAAGTACACCAAACACTTCACACATACTCTTGCAATTCCTTTAAGACATCATGTTCTCTCCTCTTCTTGCTTTCTTTCAAGTTGTTTTTTCTGCCTTAAATTTTATTTATTATGTAATCAATAATCTATCTTTGATTTTATGATCTTTATATTCTCTATGCCTCAACTGAGGCATCAATTTTGATTGAAATTCTCAGAAATTTGATTTGTTGCTGACTAATGTGTTCCCATGTACCCCATACTTGCCTTTAACACAGTTGCTATTACTTTGTATGACAGTATTCTATTTATTTGTAGTAACTCTAATTATACCATAAGCTCCTGTCAGTGTGAAGCTACCTTTGCAAAGCACCAACCCATAAATTTCAAACTAAGGTAATTTAAACTAAATACTCAACAAATGTTTGTTGAATTAATTAATAAATTAATGTATTTCACATTACTATTTTAATTAAATAAGATTATATGATGATATGGTCAACAGAAGAGAAATTGAAAATGCAAATAGTAAAAACTATGGTCTTTTTTTGGTGAAGATAATTTAGTTTTTCTTTTATTTTATGCTATGATTGCTTTAATATTACTTACAAAAAACTACTTGTAAAATGGTGGTGCTAACCTTTTATGAGCATATGAATAATGAATACTCCTTTACACACAATTAGCAATTACATTTTCAGATTAGTTGGCTGTCACATTGTAAAGAGCACACATCTCAGATTATGGGATGCTGAGCAGATAAGAATAAATGTTGGGCAGATCTTTACAAAACATTGCAGATCCTGTGAGTTGTCCTGGAAACACAAGGAACAACAAAGAGTGAAAGAGGGAGGAAACAAATGGGAGATTAAAAAATAGATGATGGGAAACATTGTCTACTCTTCTTCATCACCCAGTTCTGCTCTATGCTATGGTGTTTAGAAGTAGGCAGTTGAAATGTAATGGAGTGTGAAAAAACTGCAGCATACATTAACTGAGGGAGAAAGTCTTAACCTAGTGCAATAAATGGGTTGGCAAACAGCTTGCTAGAAGAGCTGGGAAAATTTTAAAAGCATTTTTAATTAGAAAGTAAAGTTTTAATATACATACTAATAGATGAAGATAAATACAAAAATTTAAATTCATATGCAATTTGCTTCTAATAACTTAATTTTATTTAATGAAATTACATGCCATTAAAATATCACATAGAATAGTAACATTAGTGGGATAATCCTAGAAAAGAATGCAAAGTGAGTTATTGCTCTTTACAAGCAAAATCTGTTAAAATTTCCTCTGAAAATGCAAAAGGGAATAAAAAGTATTTCCCTATTGACCACTTTACATACTTTTCTGATTTATACATTTGCTATGCTCTATTTTTCAAATTAAAATGATGCATTTTTTATCTTTCCTCAATAATCTCTGTGACTATAAAATGAATGTGAAGGCTTTTCTTTTTTGCTGCAGTAGATTTCATAAAAGTAACAATGCACACAGCATATTTGATGTGTCTCTCTATCATTTTTTCTTAGTAGTTTTCCTTTAAGGATTAATTTTAAAATTATGCCAAGAAATATAGTCAGTGGAAAAACATGATAAACTCACCTTCACTACTTAGGCAGTGCCTTTAGACTCTGTTACTATCAATGTCTATAAATTATATGTGTGTGTGTGTGTGTGTGTGTGTGTGTGTGTGTGTGTATATTTAATTCTAGGTTTTAAAATTATTTCATTAAAAACCTCCCTTTCTCAAGGATAATCCTGGTGAGCATCTGTCAAAATAGCAGCTTCATAGAGGAAGCTTCTCTGTTTCTACTCTGCTGCTTTCTTGTTTTGCTTCATCATTGTATGATGTCAACCCTTCTGAAAGAGCAAAACTCTCTTCTGAATTTAAGTCTTGCCATTTTCTCTTATTTACTGGTGACAGAAGATGCACCTATGTCTTACTCCATTTATAATCTAGATTTTTTACCTTTATCTCCCTCAAAATTTTCTACTTGGGAATTTTATTAAGAGGGAAAAATTATTATAATGAGATTGATAATTCATTAGGGATGTAGATACTTTTTTATCTGATGCTTTTTTAACTGGCCTTCCCCACATTCCCCTAAGGTAAGAAAAAAAACAAAAAAACAAAAACAAACAAACAAAACAATAGGTTCAGCACACATAAAAATGTAAGTACATTTATTGCGTAATATGAATAAATTAATAATTGTACATTTCTCTCTATCTCTCTTAGCTGTCACTCTCTGATTCATTCAGCAAACATTTATCCAAAGTTTACCATGTGTCTGGCGCTGAGCTAGACACTGCGATGTGCATGCAAGAATGTCAATCAAAAGTATGATGGACATTATGACAGATGAGGTGGATAATGCAAGGACAACCCATGGTAGTGCTAATTAGCTCATCTGTGGATCAGGATAGATTGAAAATGTCGAGCCCTAGATTATGCATACTTGATGGATAGGAAAATGAGGTGAGAGGAAGGAAATAAGTGTTTTAACCAAAGAAAACATGTTTGAAAGTCTAAAAGTAAGGGGGGGGGGGAAGTGATCAACCAATTTTGTATGGCTGGTTCAGAAACAGTGAGAGAATGGTGAGGCTGCCTAGGCTAGTATTATATAATAAATAATTCATAAAACTCATTAAAGCATTAGGACTTCATCCTAAATTTAATAAGGAGCCAATCAAGGAGGGAGTGACAATTCAATGTTTTGGAAAATTCACTCAGACTGCTTTCGGGGAAATGATTGGAGATGGTCACTTACTCTAATGAGAAATAACAGTTGCCTGCACTATAGATGTGAGGACAAGAATGGGAGAAAGAAGTGGAGGATCTGAGCATGTTTAAAAGGCAGCATCAAATGAATTCAGTGATTTATTGTTTCATAATGAGATAGAGATATGAATGGCAGTGCCTTGGTATCTGACATTAACGGTTATGTTTACAGGGAAAGGAAGCAGGTAAAGAGTAAGTTTACTTAGGAAGGAATGGCATTCAATTTAAACAAGAAGGTAGTTCATTGGTATTTGAATTTTTCAAATTGCATTAACAATTTTACAAATAAGTGTCTGTCTAAAACGTGATGTAATTTTTTCAGATGTTTTCATAGCACCTCAGCATTGGGAGAGAAAAGCTCTAAAAGCCACACTGTAACTGGTGAAAATTTTTGGTTAATAAAACTTTAGGGAGATAATTTGGCCTAGTTGGCAAATGATACACAGATAATTTTAATTCTTCACATGATGTATCCTATAAAAAAATATGAAGTCAAAAGTACATCTAAAATCACGAAGAGAGATTTAATTCAGATATAATTTCTACAGAGCAAAGTTACTATAATGCCTGTTTTGTGTTTCCTCTAAGTACACATGTAATGCCTGGACACACATCTAAGATCTGTTGGTTTTTGTACAGAACACAAAGAAAATAAAAATTATTGAATTAATGGCCGTTGCCTCAGTCCAAAGACAGAAAAAAATTCTGACAGTGTTATACTTTCTATTGAAATAATGTTAACAAATTTGATAGCATACTCACAGTCTTAATGCTGTCTGTATATGCCAAATATGTTTCCATGCTATAATCACGTTTGACTGCTTGATGATGATTTTAAGAAAAAGTAGCTACAATGCTCTTTATTATAAATAAAAATAATATTCCAAAATCTTCTAGTAACTTTGTTATAGACAAACCCCATTATCTCAAAACTAAAACATTAGAAATTAACCTGTGGTAAGTGTGAATATTGTTCCAAAGTGTTTGGGCACAAAATACATTGCCATTGTTTGTTTACCTGTGCCCTGATTCAAGGAGATTAAGTATTTTATACTTAGATTCTAACTATTTACAGAAAGAGCTTCTAAAGTTCAGCATATTAAAGAAAATTAACATTCACTGAAGCACACCCGTTGTTTAATTCTTATACAATTCGAAGGTATTCTTAGGAGTACAGATGGTCCCCGACTTATGGTGGTTCAATTTACGATTTTTCAACATTATTACGGGTTTATCAGGAAGTAACACCATTGTAAATCAAGGTGCATCTGTATATGCTAGACTTTCATTTAAAATACCTATTGCTTAATAAATAATCAATAACTTTTAGGTCATTCTTCTCAAGAACGAGGGTATAGCACACATTAAAAGTGGACAGACTTCTAGCAGACTTCTATTTCTTAAGAACAATCTTTAAAACACACACACACACACACACACACACACTTTTCACTATGCATCTATTTTTTAACCAGGTCATATGGAGAAATTAGCTCATGGATTCCCTCATGTAGTCAATGAGGAAGATGTACTTAAAATAATGTACACACTTTTTTAAAGTTTCTAAATGAATATGTATTCAAATATTTCCATTTATCTGTTTAGAAGACTTTCTTAAGTTAATTAACATGTAAAGCAGGTTCACAGATAAACTGTTCTCAAATTGACTGTGGACACAGCAATTCCAGTTGCTTTTGCTTTTACATTTTGCATAATAAAACAGTATCATATTCACAGTTGTCATCTTTTCAAGATACTAGATGATCTAGGTATTTTAAACTGATATAAAATTTGAGCTCTATAACAATTTATAAGAAGTGACCTTTTCTCTCTCCCTCCTTACTTTTTATCTATTTCTCTCTATCTGTCTATCCTTCTGTGTACAAGCCCTGTATAATCCCTAGTATGGATTGGAACTGGTCTCTACAAGGCTTACAAAAGAAACACCAGGAAGAACTGTTCTGATAGTTTCCAGAATGGGATTGAACCAAGGATCCCAAGCACAAGGCATGAAAAAATAGAACATTCTCCAGCCATTCCTATCACAAATTTTGCAACAGTTACAGATTAAGAAAACAATGATCTGGCCCAGACCATGAGGGCATGGGCCCCTCTCTTCTCCTCAATTTATAAATCTTTAATTCTGCCTTGCCTTACAGAGTTACCCCATCTTCAGATTTTCCCTGATATGAATCAACTGAAATAAAAATTTTAATCTCTGTTTGAGCCACTTAAACTAACTTTTTTCTTTACCAGTAACAACATAACTAATTCACAGATTTAATAGTATAAAATGTAATTTTTTATATGAACAGAGTATAAACCTTGTGAGTGCTACAGATAGTCTTAAGAACTTAGGTATATTAAATTCAAAGTGACTTTTTTTATTATTTCACGATGTTTTCTTGAATTATATTTGATTTCACACTACGCATAGAAACTCAGTGAAGTAAGAATGGAAAGACAGTATTTCACAGTTCGCAGGTCACTGAAATATAGAAAGATGCTAAGTACTTTCTTTCTATCACTTGGGTTTCCCCAGAGCTGCCCACATTCTGACTAGACTCACTACATGTTTATCTCTTCTAAAGAAACTGTCAGTAATCATCAGAGAATTGTAAATCAAAAAGTGTCTGAGATATCGCCTCATCCCAATCAGACTGGCTATTATCATAAAGACTGAAAATAACAAATGCTGGTGAGGATGTGGAGAGAGAGGAACCCTCCTGCCCTGTTGGTGGGACTGTAAATTAGTATAGCCATTATGGAGAACAGTATGGAGGTTCCTTAAACAACTAAAGATAGAACTTCCATATAATCCTGCAATCCTACTCTTGGGGATATATCCAGAGGATTGGAAAACATCAGGTCGAAGAGATACCTGCGCTCCCATGTTTATTGCAGCTCTATTTACAGTAGCTAGGCAACAAAATGAAACTAAATGTCCATTGATGGATGACTGGATAAGGAAATTGTGGTATACATGCACAATGGAATACTACTCACCCATAAAAAGAATGAAATTCTACCATTTGCAACAAAATGGATGAACCTGAAGAAAATTATCCTAAGTGAAACAACCCAGGTACAGAAAGAGAAGTACCACATGTTCTCACTCATAGCTGGTAGCTGAATCCATAAATAAAGAAATTAATAATAAAGACAGACAGAGAGAAAGAAAGAAGGAAACAACAATCACAGTAATATGTTGAACTTATAGAAAACTAAAGTAGAAAAGGGAAGGGAAGGGGGAGAGAGACAGGGCCTAGTGAGGAATTGGTCAAGAGACACAAAGAATGATTACATATTGTAATGATGAATAAGGTAACTATACTGATCTAACCACCACACATTCTACACAATTATTGAAAATCAACATTGTACCCCACATATACATAAAATAAAATAGATAAATAAATAAACAATAAAGCAAGTGTCAGATGAGTGCTTTGGTTTCCATTACTGAAGTAACCACCTACATACATTATGGTTATGTATAGAATTTAAATTCCATGAGAGTAGGGTGTTTATTTATTTTAGTATGCTTAGTAAATAGAATAGAACTTACTACATAATAGACATTCAATAAATACTTATAATACACACATATATGTATTACATACACATATAGAAAGGTTATTACATATTGCCACTTTTTAAAGAACTGCCAAAATCACTACAGGGTGAGCTTAAAACTATAAAGAATATAAATTCTGGATTTTCTTCTATTGGTTGAAAATAAATGCTTATCTTTTAGATAATGAGTCCTATTATTGTCTCTTTAAGTGGAACACAACTCAAATTTTTTCCAAAAATATACATTTATTATAAAATGATTTTACATTGATTTAAGATTTTAAAAACTTGCTCAATTTCAAAGGCATACATTATTTTTTAACAATAAGTCTTGCTTAAAGAGAGAAGACTCAAATAAATTGAGAAATGAAAGTGGAAACATTACAACAGATGTCTTAGAAATTAAACAGGATTATAAGAGATTATTATGAACAATTATATGCCAACAAATTGGATAACCTACAGGAAGTGGATACATTTTTGGAAAAAAACAATCTAACAAGATTGACTCAAAAAAAAGTAGAAAGCCTAAAGAGACCAATAACAAATAAAGAGATTGAAGTAATAATCAAAAGCCTCCCAACAAAGAAAAGCATAGATAAAAGCACAGAAAAGCATGTCTTCATGACCAAATACCATCAGACATTCAAAAAAGAACTAATACTATTTTTTCCTTAACTTCCAAAAAATAGAAGTAGAGGAAATGCTTCCAAACTTCTTTTATGAGGCCAGCATCACTCTGATACCAAAGCCAGACAAAGACACCACAAGAAAAGAGAACTATAGGCCAATATTTCTAATGAACATAATGCAAAACCCCTCAATAAAATGCTAACAATGCAAATTTGATAGCACATTATTACCAAGTGGGATTTATCCCTGGAATGTAAAGCTAGTTTAACATATGTAAATCAATCAGTGTAATACATCACATTAACATGATGAAAGATAAAAAATACATGACCATCTCAAATGATGCTGAAAAACCATTTAACAAAGTTCAACATCCTTTCATGAGACAACAGTCAACAAATTAGAAAAATTTGTTGGATATTTGAAAAGAAATTTCCTCAACATAATAAAGACCATTTATAAAAACCCACAGGTAACATCATAATCAATAAGGAAAAACTGAAAGCCTTTCCTCTATGACCCAGTAAGAGGCAAGAATATACAATCTTGCCACATTTACTCAATGTAATACTGGATGTACTAGCAAGAGCAATCGGACAAGAAAAATAAGCAAAAGGCATCCAGATTAGAAAGGAACAAATAAGCTTATCACTATTTGCAGATGACATGATTCTATATGTAGAAAGTACTTAAGACTCCACAACATAAAAATCCGTCAGAATAAATGAATTCAGTAAAGCTACAGGATACAAAATCAATATACAAAACCAAGTTGCATTTCTACACACCAATAATGACCTATCTTAAAAAGAAATTAAGAAAACAGTTACATTTACAATAGCATCAAAAAATAAAATACTTAGGAATACATTTAACTATGAATGTGACAGATCTGTACATTGAAAACCATAAAATGCCAGTAAATAAAATTAAAGAATACACAAATAAATGGAAAGTTATCCCATGTTTATGGACTGGAAGAACTAATATTGTTGAAATGTCCATACTACCTCAAGCAATATACAGAATAAATGCATTCCTTATCAAAATTCCAATAATATTTTTCACAGAAATAGAAAAAAAATATCTGAAATTCTTATGGAATCCTACACAACCAAAGCAATCTTGAGAAGGAAAAAAAAATTGGACGTATCACACATCTCTATTTCAAATTATATTACGAAGCTATAATAATCAAAATTAAAAACTGACATTAAACCTGACACAAACAAATGGAACAAAATAGAGGACTAGAAATAAACTTAAGCACATACAGTCAACTAAGTCTTGACAAGGATGCCGAAAGATACAATGGAGAAAGGCTAGTCTCTTCAACATATAGTCCTGGGAAAACTGGATTTCCACATTTAGAAGAATGAAATAGAACCCTTTTATTATACCATACACAAAAATCCACTCGAAACATATTAAAAACTTGAAACCATAAAATTCCTAGTATAAAAGATAGGAGAAAATCTCCTTGACACTGTCTTTAGCAATAATTTTGGAGATATCACACCAAAAGCTCAAGCTACAAAAGCAAAAATAAACAAATTGGACTACATCAAACTAAAAAGCTTTTGAACTACAAAAGAAACAACCAAAAGAATGAAAAGGAAGACTAGATAGTGGGAGAAAACATTTACAAGCCACATATTTAAAAAAGGATTAACATTCAAAATATATAAGGAACTCAAATAACTTAAGAACTTATAAATCAAGTAATATGATTTAAAAAAGATTCTGAATAGATATTTCTCCAAAGATCACATAAAGATGTCAAACAGGCATATGAAAAGGGGCTCAATATTTCCTAATCATGAATAAAATTCTAATAAAATCTACGATGAGATCTTACCTCACACCTTTTAGAATGGTTATAATCATAAAGACAAGAAATAACAAATGTTGGTAAAGGTCTGAAGAAAAGTGAACCTTTGCACATTGTTGGTGGGAGTGTAAACTGGTGCATCCATTATGGAAAACAGTATGGAGGTTCCTTAAAAAATTAAAAATAGAACTTTTATATAACCCAGCAATCTCTTTTCTGGGTATATACATAAAGGAAATGAAATCAGCACCTTGTCAAGATACCTGCACTTATATGCTCATTACAGCATTATTCACAATAGACAACATATGGTAACAACCTGAGTGTCCATCAACAGAAGAATGAATAAAGAAAAGGCAAAATATCACCTTACATATATATATATATATATATATATATATATATATATATATATA
>NW_007727809.1:57312-59543 GCF_000696425.1 Galeopterus variegatus | reverse complement strand
TATATATATATATATATATATATATATATATGCATGTATATACACTATTCAGCCTTAAAAAAGGAAATGCATATGCATATATGCATACATATGCACATATACACTATACAGCCTTAAAATATATATGTGTATATATATATATATACACATAAACATACACACACACACACACACACATATACACTATCCAGCCATAAAAAAGAGAGAAATATTGGCATTTTTAACAACATGGATGAACCTGCAACACAGTATGCTAATTGAAGTAAGCCAGGCACAGAAAGAAAGATATTTCATTATCTAATTCGTATGTATACTACCCCACAAAAAAGTCAAATACTTAAAAACAGAGAATAAATTGGTAGTCGCTAGAGGTAAGGGGTGGGATGGAGAAAAAATGGAGAGATGTAGGGCAAAGGATACAAAGATGCAGATATAAAGATGGATAATTCTAGACTATAGTTAATATTGTATTCAGGGTAATTTCTGATAGAATAAATTTTAGGCACTCTTACCATATATAGACACACAGAATCATAATTTGTGAGATGATGGATATGTTAATTTCACTACAGCAACCATTTTACTATACATAAGAATAGCGAAACATCATATCATATGCCTTAAATATATAAAATTTTTAGAAAACCAATGTCATTTCTAAAGGCACTCTATATTAGAAAGCAGTAAAAAAAAATTATTCTTGAACAGGTCATGAAGCTTGACTGAGCATCTGAATTACTTCTCCCAGTGGACCAATGTTAAAGACTTTTATACATACACACACACACAAAAGCCCTAAGAAAAGGGGAGGAAAGGAAAGAGTCATGTGAAGGAGAGACATTATGGACAAGATAAAGCAGAAGGGATTAGAGAGTATTTTTCCTTATGTCTGGCTTATTTCACTTAACATAATATCTTCCAGGTTCATCATGTTGTAGAAAATGGCAGGACTTCCTTCTTTTTATGGCTGAATAATATCCCATTGTGTATATATACCACACCTTCATTATCCATTCATCCATTGATGGACACTTAGGTTGTTTCCATATCCTGGCTATTGTGAAAACTTATAGGTAGTATCTATAAAGCCTGCACTCCTAGAAGCAGAGAGTAGAATGGCAAAGGCTAGGGGCTGGGGGTTCGTAAAATGGGGAGATTTTGGTCAAAGGATACAAACTCTCAGTTATAAAATGAATAAGTTCTAAGAACCCTAATGTACAACATGATGACTATAGTTAATAATATTGCATTGTTTACTCGAAATTAGCTGAGAGAAGCTCTTAAGTATCCTCACCACACACGCACAGATACAATGGTAACTGTATAGCGAAGGATCTGTTAATTGATTTGATTATGGTAATAAATACACTATTATGTATATAAACTCATTACACTGTACACCCTGAGTATAAACAATTTTTATTTGTAAATTATACCTCAGTAAAGCTGGAAAGAATTAAGCATAGTAAAGAGAAAAGAAAAGTAGATAGGATTATCTAATATGTAAACCATAGCTACAGAAACAGACCATACAAGATGGTAGTAAAAATGGTAGGCTTTCTTTGGTATGCAAAAAGTTTGCAGACTCACTCTTGGTGGTTTCAAAATAGTGTAGCAAGTGAAACAGAAATAAAGTTGATTATTTGAAGAAATGGTTATAGCTTTCAAAGTCAGTAGCCTACTTCTATGTGACCCGTGAAATTTTAGTCCAGTGAAAGCAAAGAGGAAATTCAGATGGCCTGAAAATGGGGGTGGGCGACTACCTATAAGAAAACCAGACTGGCATCAGGCTTCTCATTACTAGCACTTGATTTAGGAAAAAAATGACAAATAACCTCAAACTGCTGTAGGGGAAATATCTTTAATGGGGAATTTTATTTCCAGTAAAACTATCACTGATGAGTAAGTAAGAGTAAGAACATTTTTCAAAAATTCAAGAACTTTGAAATGTTTTTTTTTTTTAATTATTTTTATTTTGTCAATATACAATGTAGTTAGTTATTGTGTCCCATCACCGAAACCTCCCTCCCTCCTCCCTCTCCCCCCTCACACCCAGGTGTGTCCCCTCCATTTTCTTGTTGTAAGAACTTCAACAAAAAAAGTTGTGGTTGTTATATCTTCCTCTCCCCCCACCCCCCGGTTTTTGTTGTTGTTGTTGTTGATGTTGTTGTTGTTTGTTTGTTTTTGTGTGTGTGTGTGAGAGTGTGTGTGTATGTGTGTGTGTGTGTGTG
>NW_007727809.1:11158-56612 GCF_000696425.1 Galeopterus variegatus | reverse complement strand
TAACAACTTTACAGCAAAAAAAAACAAATAACTCAATTTAAAAATGGGCAAAGGAACTGAATAGGCATTTCTCTAAAGAAGATATACAAAAGGCCAACAGTCATATGAAAAAATGCTCAACATCACTCAGCATCCGGGAAATGCAAATCAAAACCACACTGAGATACCATCTCACCCCAGTTAGGATGGCTAAAATCCAAAAGAACTTTGAAATGTTTTAAATTCATTGCTTGAATATATTACCCTTCACCTCTTCTTTTCTTATATACAAAAAAGATATTTACACACACACACACACACACACTCTCTCTCATACAAAACATGTACATAAATGTGTTTAGAAAAAAATATGGAAGCTACAATACACCAAGAGAAACACTCTAAATAAGATAATTAATTCCCTAAAATAAATTGTGGGAAATTGGTTTAAAATTGGTTTATTTGTGCATATTATATTTTTATGTTTTGTTTTTGTTTCTGGCCTAAGCAGTATTATCCACTAAAATAAATTTCTGACGGATGGAAATTCCAAAGACAGGGTCAGGTAACAGTCATGATATAGCCTTTACTCATTACCCAAACAAGGTTTAACCATAACCCTCACTTTATTATGTCATCTCCTTGCGAGTAGACACTTTAGTAATCTGAACAGTTTCAGGCCTAATGAACACAGAGGAATCTGTGTTTGAGAGTTGAGCCTACTTCTGTTGACTCAACTAAATTCTACCTGTTCACAAAGAAAGGTGCATCCTGACCATACAAAATTAGTATTCCAGGTGTGAAAGGGTCTCTAAGGGATATTCACTTAAACATCTCGTCTACCTAAAATACAAAGGAATCTGTTTTTCTTCAGCTTATTAATGGAGACATAGACATGGAGACATACCAAGAAAACATGATTCCCAAACAAAAGTAGGTATAATTTCAAATTAAGATAAGTGTGCTACTTTCCCTCAGTTTAGACATGCAGCTGCCTTACATACAGTAAGGTGTACAAGATATTTAACTGCAGTGATGACGAACAACGAAACTTGGAAGTTCCAGGGTTTCCAAGACCCAAATAGTGCTGTTCCTTAGTATGTCCAAAGCACTGTGAAAGGCAAAGCAGCCTATATTCATCATCTTTCACGGTGGTATGGGGACTAATGGAGAGTATTTCATTTTGATAATCCAAGAAATAAAGGTTTAAGTGTAGTATATATTTTTAAATTGATTAATATCTATGATAGGACCTAACATTTAAATGTTTATAACAGTTTACTTCTTGGAGAACAGATGTTAATTGTGGGGTAAGGGGTGACTTTTTACTTTCTGTTTTATACTCTTTTTTACTACATGGATTTGTTGCCACTGCTTGCATTATGTTTGTTAATGTTACAATTATTTGACATTTGCAATATTTTTTTAAAAATTCTCTGAATATCCCCTATAGCAGTTTTATACTGGTCGGTAAGGCTGCTCAATAACAATGTGTACCTTTGTTTGACAATCCTTCACACTTAATTTAGTACTTGTGTATACAAAATAGGCCAAAAACAGAATGGAAGAAAGAAGGGAGGGGAGCAAGAAAGGGAAGAGAAAGAAAGTGTTTCTGACCCAATGGCTTTAGAAATAAGAAATCAATCAGTCCCAAAGTAGTGTCATATAAATATGTAATTCCCAAGAACCAAACTTAAAGCACAACAACCAAGATAACATTAAAACAATGTTGATTTTAAAAGGCCTAGTCATTTTTTTTACATAAAGAAGAGTGTTCAAGATTATATACAGTATTTTATGGATTCTGTTGTTTTGTTAATGTGTGCACTCCTCAAAAAAAGTGATTTCTGATTTACTATGGTATATTTTTTAATTCACTATTCAAGCATTAGGTATTACACGTTGCACAGAGATTAGCAGTGTGTTCATTTGTTCATAGTTATTTTCAGCATCTTCCAAAACCTTCAGGGAAATATGTAAACAGCCATTTATCGCCTAGGTATAATCTGCTACAATTTTGAGAAAAGGAAATATATCACAGTATTTAATGGAAGTACTTATCACTATCATAATATAGTTGGTAATATTTTATCCATATAACGTATGTCTTCTACATTAAAATTATATTATGTCAACATAAACTGTACAGCAGATAATGTAAAATAATACTTAAATTGTGATATACATGGTATTGTTATCAAATTCTTAAAATCAAATGTATTCATTTTTTATTGCTGTTGTGACAATTACCATAAACAGTGGCTTAGCACAAGACAAATTTATTATTTTACAATTCTGTAGATCATAAGTCAAACACAGATTTCACTGAGTGAAAATTAAGGGTGTCAGGAAGGTACATTTTATTCTGGAACTTTTTGGAGAGGAGAATTTGGTCCCTTCCCTGTTCCAGCTTCTAGAGGCCACCACTTTCCTTGGCTCTTGGTCCCTCCCTTCACTTTTAATACCTGCTACTTTGGGTTGAGTCCTTCTTGAGCCACCATCTCTCTGCTTTTCTCTTTCACTTTTATGTACTCTCATAATTACATTAGACCCAATGCAATCATTTTAAGGTCAGCTGATCAACAACTGTAATTCCATTTGCAACCTTACTTCCCTTTTGTCATGTAGTATAAGATTTTTATAGGTTGCGAGGATTAGAACATGGACATCGCTGGGGGCCATTATTCTGCCTATGACACTAAATATATAGGTATATAGTTGGAAGTATTAACTACAAAGAATAATTACTTCATGTTAAATTATTTAGTAAGATTTTTCCAGAATGGCCTCTTACTCTCTTAAAAATGACCTCATACTTAATGTATTTGAATCAATATGCAAAATTTGTGCTATATATAAAATATATATTTCCATAAATTGAATAAAAACTACATAAAATTCACCAAATCACCTTAGTAAAATAGTTTGCTCTATTTTATTCTCTTTTCTTTCCAGTTTTTATATTGAAATTAAGGATTTACTTTGGTATATAGATTTATATACTGTATTATTGAGTAAGGAATTTAACTAAGCCATTTGAAAATGAAACTTTAATCATTATGCTATAAAATCATTTAGTTTTGTAGAAACTTTGATTTAAAAAGCATATATTATTTACTCAGTCTTGTGTTACTTTAAAGTTTTTGATTAAGCGCCAGGAAAGTAAACAAATAAACAGTCATAAAACTCTTCAGTACACAGTAATTGCAAATGATTTTAAGTACCAATAATCTCAGTATTAGCCAATAAGAATAAGATCACACACACACACACACACACACACACACACACACAAAATAAACATGTAAAGGATAGGAAGCCAGTGCCCCCTCCCATTAATGAAGGAATGTACAAATTTGAAAGGAGAAAACTCCTGTTATTGGATCAGACTTAGAAATATCATTGTTAAAGAAATGACCATACATTTTTTTTTCTTTATTTTTTTATTGGAAAATACTTGATTGTATATATCTGTGGAGTGGAGCCAAATATCAATACCTGTATTCAATATGTGATGCTCATATCAGGATAATTAGTATATTCAATTCAATCATTTTTCACGTCCCTTTATTGATTCCTCCATTACCCCACTCTCCCTACTCTTTTCCCACCTCTCATAACCTCAGTTCTGTTCTCTCATGTTGGAAGTTCAACATATCAAATGTGATGGTTATATCTTTCTTTCTCTTTTATTTACTTTTTTATTTCTTTTAACTTCCACTTATGAGTGAGGTCATGTAGTATTTCTCTTTCTATACCTGGCTTGTTTCACTCAACATAATTTTCTCTAAGCTCATCTATGTTGTTGCGAATGGTGTATTTCATTCTTTTTCATTGCACAGTGGTATTCCATTGTATAGATATACCACATTTTCCTTATCCAGTTATCCGACAATGGATATTTAGGTAGTTCCAGCTCTTGACTATTGTAAATAGAGCTGTGATAAACATGGGAGTGCAGGCATCCTGTTGACATGATGATTTTCATTCCCTTGGTTATATACCCAGCAGTGGGATTGCTGGATCATCTGGCAGTTCTTTCTGTAGTTGTTTGAGGAAACTCCTTACTGTTTTCCATAATAACTGCACCAATTTACAGTCCCACCAACAGTGTAGGCGTGTTCCCCTTTCTCTGCATCCTGGCCAGCATTTGTTATTCTCTGTCTTTTTTATAATAGCCAGTCTAACTGGGGTAAGATGATATCTCATTGTGGTTTTGATTTGCATTTCCCTGATGCTGAGTGATGCTGAGCATTTTTTCATGTGTCTGCACGTTAAAGAGGATGTATATTTTCCTTTAAAAAATGCCTATTCAGCTCCTTAGCACATTTTTTAAGCAGGTTATTTGTTTTTTACTGTTAAGTTATTTGAGTTTCTCGAACATTCTGGATATTGATCCTTTGTCGGATGTATAGTTTGCAAGTATTTTCTCCCATTCTCTAGGTTGTCTTTTCACTCTGTTGCTTCTTTTGCTGTGCAGAAACTTTAAATTTTGATATAATCCCATTTGTTTATTTTTCTTTTTTGTTGCCTGTGCTTTGAGGGTCATATTCATAAAGTCTTTGCTCAGTTCTCCTTCCTGAAGTGTTTCCCCAGTGTTTTCTTTTAGTAGTTTTATAGTTTTATGCCTTATATTTAACTCTTTAGTCCACTTTGAGTTAATTTTGGTATATGGTAAGGGGTACTGGTCTAGTTTCATTCTTTTACATATGGATGTCCAGTTTTCCAGCACCATTTATTGAAGAAGCAGTCTTTTCCCCAATGTATGTTCCTGTTGCCTTTGTCAAAGATCAGTTGGCTGTAAGTTTGTGGGGTTTGTTATTCTATTCCTTTGGTCTGAGTATCTGTTTTTGTGCCGGTTCCTTGCTGTTTTGGTTACTGTAGCTTTGTAGTATAATTTGAAGTCAGGTGGCGTTACAGCTCTGGCTTTAATTTTTTGCTCAGAATTGCTTTGGCTATTTAGGGTTTTTTGCTGTTACATATGAATGTTAGGATTGTTTTTTTCTATTTCTGTGAAGAATATCATTGGTATTTTGGGGGGATTGCATTGAATCTGTTGTGGCCCATGATGCTATTTCATCCATAGAAGCAGTAGGGTTACCTCCCAGCCACCATAGCAGCATTGGTGGTTGAAACTGCCTCCTTCATGCTTATGGTGTTGCAGCAGCAGTGGGGTTACTTTGTGGTGGTGGCAGTAGTGCCAGTGACCACAACCACCTCCCTCGCATCTGCAGCATCCACAGTGGGGTTAACTCGTGGGGGTGACAACAGTGCTTGCTGTTACAAGTATCTCCCTCACATCTGTGGTGTCCTTGGCAGCAGTGGTGTTAATCTCATAGTGGGAGTGGCAGTGGCAGTGGCAGCAATAGCTGAAGCCATCTCCCTCATCTCTGAAAAGTCTGCAGCTGCAGTGACAGGCTACTTGCAGTACTGCTGCTCTTCAGGGAGCTGCTCTGTGATGAGCAATGGTTCTGAGACCAGACAGTGGCTCCTGAGACCAGACAGATTTGTCCTGAGACTATGGCAGCCCATTTCGATCTTCTTCTGCAAGTGGAATGTGCCTTGGACGCCTATACTCCACCATCTTCCCGGAAGTCTCCGCATACAAATCTTTCATCATCATTGCTTCTTTTTCTACATGCACTGATGGCCCTTCCCCTGCATGCACATCTTCCTTAATGTGCAGATTTCCACACAATGTGCAGGCCATTTCCTGAAAGGACTCCCTCCTTCACCTGATTAGGCTTAAACATTCCAGCCTAGGTGTGCCTTCATAGAATGTTCCTCTCAGCCTTTTCAATTTCTAAACCTTATACCAGATGGCCCATGCATGCATAGGCCCCACTTGGAATCTGATTCTCATCTTGGAATGCCAAATCCTCACCCACACCCTGAGCTTTTCTACCCAGCCTGGTCTCTGACAACCTGCACTCTGTTGTGTGCTCCCCACCCTCACATGAACACTGTCCTAATCTACCTCGTGCTGGTCTGCCTATCTCTTGTAGAAACAATCCTCACAGTGCTTTGGCTCTGACGTGCTGTCCTGGTCACCATCCTGCTCAAATTAATTGGGTTCCTACATGCTATACTAGGAATCTGATCCTGCAACACCCTTCTCATGTCTTTCCAACTCTTCTGACACCCCCTCTGGGATACGGCCTCCCCTATCCTTAACTTACATGTTTCCCTGTTCAGCCCCACCTAAGAACAGAGTAGTTGAGGTAAAGAAAGAAAGAAAAGGAAAGGAAAAAACATGGTGGTTGTGAAAGAGAAAGTTGACAATGAAGAGAAAAAGATCAATGTAATCTTAAAGGTCACCAACATTAATGATTAATTCAGGTTAAAAATTTTTAAAAAATAAGTATCTTTACTCTACATCTTTAATGAAGATAACACAACTGAAGTACAATATTTAGTTCACAGTTTCATATGGAAAAGAAGTGTTCACTAATAAATATATAGAAAATCACGACCAGAAAAATTAAGTGTGAGGAAAATCGTTCCATAAGCATATCTAAAGGCCCAAATTTTGGCATAGATAAGTGAAGAGTTTTGGACCATGGCTACACAATCTAAGAACTTAAAGGATTTCACACATGTAAAAATTCTCTTTGTTTCCCAGGGGATAAACTGGGCTGAATGTGTAAAGCTTAAATTAAATTAATAAAAATATCTTTTATCCAATGACAATATCAAAAATATCCAATAATGGTATCCAATATTGATGATCAATTAATCCTGAGTTTTAATAAAAATGTTTTATGTAAATTAATTCTCACAGGAAGTGGTTTCATGTATGAGAATACATGGTTTTAACTCACCAAAGCTCAAACTCATAAAACTAGTAGAAGCGGGAATTAAATCCCTGACAAAATGATTCCATCCAGTCCATGTTCCTAAATAAAAAGAGGCCCATCTAAATATAAGGGTCATTAAAAACTATAATTGTTGCTTTCTAGGAGATATGAGCACGTTTTCATTTTTTTTCCTCACTTGATATGCCTTCCATCCTTACCTACCAAAAATATTTGATTAGTGAAAAAGCACATGGACACATTTAAAAATTAGGGTGTATGTTGGAAGCACTGGAAAGACTCTATCTTCAAATTAAAATTACGTGGAAATTCTTCTAGATACTATACAGACTGAGCAAGATGGACAGGAATCAATAAGAATCAGATAAAAGCTGATTTTATATTTCATTCCTGAAATATATTTGCCATTTCATGAGAATTAAAAAGAAGCCAGATGAACAGAACTCCACCAGTTACTTCTGGGAGAGGAAAGGTAATTCTCTTTGGCACCCAGATGCTCCACAATCAGGTCTGGTGTGACATCAAGTAGAAAACCTATAGCTTGATTGCCTTATTTGTCAGGGATCTTCCTGACACAGATTGCTTCTCCACACTCCCTCACCCCTGTGAATTTGGGGAAAAAAATTTAATTTTGTGGGAAAAAATGGAAGTAAATACTGAATTGTATAAATAGACTGAACTGGCATATTAGGCCATTTAAAAGTTTAATTCACTGAATATTATGTCTAATTAAAGCTCAAAAAGGGATTCCTTACCTTGACTTTTGAATCACTATTAGACTATTTTTGTCAATTTTCACATTTTTGTCTGACTTTGGCTCACAAATGGAATAAATAAAGGAAAACTGAAATGAGAGGGAAAAAAATAAAGGAATGAGGGAAAAGTTTCTGCAATGCGAAATTTAGATGTATAAGGCAAAATTGGTACCAGAAACAAAGCACAGAGAATGCTTGAATGTGTTAAAAGATTTTAAAGTGATGTGATCAGTACATAGTCTTCATTTGATGGAGGATCTGGGGGCTGTGTACAGTGCCTTCGTCTCTCAGTGATTGTAAGGTACCAGCTAACAGCATGGTGGAAACGTGAGAGTAGGAGTAAAAAGGAGGGAATTTAATCTCTGTGCTGGAAGTCATGACATACGAGAAGAGAGGGACAGACGACCTTATAGTTCATGTAAAAATTTGTAATTATTGAAAAGATGCAGGTGGCTGAGAAAGAGAAATAGGAATATGTGGAATTTAAATCAATTAGTTTGTAACAGGGGAAAGCTTGTATGCCTTACATTGTATACTTTTTAAATGTGTTTTATTTTGTACAAGCTGATCTAATGTGGAAATTTAATTCAGTAAATTTTAAAATAAGAAAACTATTACCCTAGCTTTTTGAAATAATTCTGATAGTTTATAACCTGTCATTCTCAATAGTGTATATTTCCTAATTATTTATTTTTTTAATCAAGTTTATAATAGATATAACACCTTAAAATCTATTTCTATAATCTTTTAGATCCTCTGAATACACATTCAAAGCTGCATGTTAAAAATATAACAGTTATTGCATAGCTGGATTAGAGCTATTTGACATGACACCTTTTAAAATACTAGTGTTTCAAAGTCTAAAATACTAGTAAGCTCAGTTGTAGGCTATAAAGCTGAAAAGAATATCTAGCACAGGGAGAGTGTTTTGCAAACTGGAACTGTTAATGAAAGAATAGTTCACCTGGGTATTATATCAATAATGCCATTTCTCTTCAGCTTGAAATCCACTATGCATTGCTCACATTTTTTGACAGATAGGTTTCAGTTCCAACAACTCAGTCTCTCTTGTTATCCCTTTGAGATAGTTAAACTGAATAGCAGGCAGTTTTCTCAGTTGATGTCTTCAAATGAGACTTTAATAACTCAGTGCCTGTATTTTGTCCATAAAGGCAGAATTTGGATTTATACACTACATGAAGCATGTCACTTTGCTGAGATTTATATGAAGTCAAACTAAATTTAATACTAACTTTTTTCCCTTATACTGGCAGAAATGCCAATGGAGCATTGTGATATTGTGTAAGCATCACCTTGAGTACCTGTCTCAATCACTGGCATAACATATTCAATATACTTATGAATAAAAAACTTCACTTCATTTTTTATAACAATATAATAAATCAAAAATAATTTTATATCTTTACCTCTACTCTGTAGAAATTATAAACCATAAGGGCAAGTATTCATACAGCCAGAATATTTTTACTGAAGCAAAAGGTATTCATAAAATACCAGGTAATGAGAGAAATAAATTATGCTGTTTGGCTCCCCTAATAATAGTATGATGCTAGGAATTCAGCATAATTACACAGATAAATCAGAGGGTCAATATTAAAATTAAAAGATAGGGGAAATAGTTTTGTGAATCTTATAGCACAACACAACTAATTTATAGAATGTAAGAATGCATTTATAAATATTCCTGTTTTTTATGAGTTTTTGAAAATAACATGGTGTATATCATTTGTAGTAATATTAGTTAAATAGAAAAACTAATAGAATATAAATAAAACATGCCAATTAATACAATAATGCACTATTTACAAATAAGTAAGTAGTATAGATTTGTTACTCAATTTGAGTCCAGAGTTTATATGCATAAAAACAAAAACAAAACCTCATATTTTAATTAATTAAACTAAATTTTATTTTCATTTGGATTGACATATACATATTATAAACTATTTATTATTCTCTATTATGCAAGTATTATAGAGTTAATGAAACTTTGGGATAATAGGTAGATCTAGATAGTGAAGAAAGGGGAACAAAGATCTCACTTTCCCTTTTATGGAAGGAAATGTAATTCTCTGGATGTACGGGTCTTAAGAACTTATGCACAAATAAATCATTTCAACTGTAGATCTTTGCATTTTAAAACAAAACTACTCACTGACATATTTCTTAGCTAATTTGAGTGATTTTTCTTATTCAGAATCATTTTGTCCTATTGTGGCTGAAGGGATACATGTATAAGTTGAAGAGCTTGTTATGAGGTATCATCTGTGCTCTACATAATAGTCTTTTTGTTTGCTGTGCTGTATAAGGATCAAACCCTCAAACTTGACCTCATCAGTGTCATGTTGTAGATAATGGATCTAGTTAGCACCAACATAACTCATTCATATTCCATTGTGGAACACATTCAAGTCTCAATTCATATTTGATTAAATTTCCATTAATCATTATTAAAGATTCCTCTGTGCAAATGAAATGGCATTTAGTTCACTTAACATATAATTGAGTTCTAATTGAGCAGCAACTGTTTCATAGAATTGTTAAGTTCTTTTTGAATGTAAAATAACACAGGTACCAATTTTGTCAGGAAAGTTTTATGTACCACTCTGCTTATTAACTTCAATTTCTGTACTACTGGACCAATAGTTTATTGGTTCATCTTGATTAATACTCTACCTATCAATTACCTTATTCTTCATTTAGTTAAGTAGTATCACATTTTCAGTGAAATAAGTTATTCATTTGATTTTTTTTTAAATTACATACTTTTTCAGTTCTGTATGGGGAGATAAATATCCTTTTATTAGGGGAAACTTTCTCTCAGAGGATGTTATCCCTAGCTTGTGAACAATGCCTTCAAACAGAAGAAAAGTATTTTATTTAACCTGATCAAAATTATAAATCAAATGTTTCCTTCTCAAGTTTTCACTATCTCCAATTTAAAAAATGGAAGCCCCAGTAGACATCATTTTTTTGTTGTTGTTTTCTTGTTTTACATTTATAATCTGTAGGCTTAAGACTTAATTTCATTTTCCTTAATTTTTATTATCATTTGATCCTCAGTATTCATAGATGCCATATTTGCAAAATTTATTTGTAACCTCAAAATCAATACTAGCAGCACTTTTACAGTCATTCGTGGACATGTGCTGAACAATAAAAAATTTGAGTTACCTGGTGCATAGGTTCCCAGCTGAAGTCAAACAAGGCAAAGCTTTCTTTCTTTCTTTTTTTTTTTTTTTTGGCCTGTTTCAGCTCTCATACTGTAAACAAGTTTTTTTGGTTTTTCACGATTTTTCATAATTTTGTCCTTATTGTTGGTTATTTCACTGTTTAAAATGGCCCTCCAAAATAATTCTGAAGTGCTGTTTAGTTTTTCTAAGATCATGAAGGCTGATATGCTTTATGGAGAAAATGCATGGCTTAGGAAACCTTTTTCAGGTATGAAATTTAGAAAGGTATTTCCCAGTTTTGAAGTATCTCATATTAGTGCTGTTGGCCTTGAGTTTATGTTAATAAATCTATATATTTAGTGACATATTTAACATATATTAAAATATGTTTATTTATATATATATAAATTATTTTTAAAATATATATTAAAATTATTTAAATATATATATTTAGTGACATATTTAACATACTAAATAAGATGTCTGTAAAAAGAAATACACATAAAACAATGTTATGTATCGATTACTTGATAAAATGTTATGACCAGAGGCTCACAGAGAGCTAACCCTGTATCTCTGCTAGGAGCAATTTTCAGTATTTGCTAATTCAATGTTCCCCTGTGAATTTATAGAGCAGAACTACCACAAATAATGAAAAATGCATGCACGTGAGAATAGCCCAGAGAACCTGATACACAACATTTTTAACAGTAGCATTGTTTCTACTCTCAAAAAGCTGACATGATTCCACTTATATGATATACCTAAAATAATCAAACTCATAAGAGCAGAGAGGAAAATTGGTGGTTTCCAGGGGCTGGGGGAGGGGAAATTGAAAGTTGTTGTTCCATGGGTGTGAAGTTTCATTTATGCGAGATGGATAAATATTAGAGATTTGCTGCACAATATACCATGTAAAGTTAACAGCATTGTATTGCACACTTTAAAAATTTGTTAAGAGAGTAGATCTCATGTGAAGTGCTCTTACCACGAACAAAACAAAATAAAACAAACAAAAAAAAGAAAACAAAGGGGCAGAAGGAAACTTTCAGAGATGATGGATATGTTTATTACCTTGATTGTGGTGATGGTTTCATGGGTGTAGACATATGTTCAAACTCATCAAATTGTATACAATACATATGTACAGGTGTTTGTGTATCAATCGTGCCTCAATAAAGCTGTTAAAACATCAGTAATCAAGATAGAGAATATTTGAATATTATTTTTAAAAATCAAAATTAATGCAAAAAAGTTATATTGAAGAAAATATAAAAATTTTGAAGATGGAATCTAACACTGAAAAAATAAAAGGAAGAAAATAAAACAATATTTAAACCAATTTTACTGCTTCCTATATCAATCTCATATTTCAACTGTCTATTACATATTATAAAAGCTTGTGTATACATCCCTCTAACATTCTCTTCTTTTTCTAGTTCTCAACTATTCTCAGCTGTATCTTATTTATTATAAACATGTGTGTCTATAATAAATAATGAGATGTATATTTATTTACTTATTTATTGCAAGCATTTTTTTGGTAAATTGACACAAAATTATTTTTAAACATCATCTTCATTTTGTGACCATGTACACATAAAGCCAATTAGCATTTTAGATCTCTTTTCCTTTTGACATGCCCAGTTCATCATTCCTGAGTTGTTCATAGTGTCACCTACAACTTGGGCTCTTTTCACTTTCACTTCAGCAAATGTTTAGTCATGTTTTATTCTAACTTGCTCTTCTGTGCATGACTCTCTACCACAGTGCTCTTTTGCATCTTTGTCTTACGCTTTCTAATTATCTTTTTCTTTCTTGTTGCAGCACAACGTGCACCTGCTTCAGTAATCAGAAATATCTTCCAGGTCTTCTTTCTTTCTGTATGTTGCTTGAAATATATTGTGCTTTTCCCCTTGAACACATTTTTCTCAGAGCATGGCACAGACTTGGATTTTCCCTCTCTGCGGCATAGTCATGTATTTCTCCCAAAACTTGTAGTTCCTGTTGCCAGAGTTGGAACATAGTAGGTGATCAATAAATATGTATTTTCACACTGAATACTGCTTACCTCTTCCTCTTCACTGTCTTTTGCCCCCATTTTGCTAGATTATGTTGTCAATAACTTCCTGAGAAAAAAAATATTTAAACGGTATATTATTTTGCTCTCAAAAATGATTCATATTTTGTTTAGTTATAGAAATCTAGGTTCAATATATATATATATTTTTTCCACCATATTGAGGACATTTATTTTCTAAAATTAAGTATATGTGATTAAAGTTTTTGGAACTTATGATAATGTGACTGCATATGTACGGGTTACTTTTATTCCTTTTGGTTCTTTTTAACTGTTTCAACTTGACTTGTTTGTGTCGTTCCTCCTGTGAGGAAATAATCAGTTACTTCTTAGATAATTTGTTCATTTCAAATTTTCTGAAACTCTCTTTCTGAAACTCTATTGTAAACATATTAAGTGTTTTAGACCCTTCTATTTCATTTTATTCCTATTTTCTATAACTTCCTATGTTTTCTTAATTTTTGGAATATTTCCTTTAGTCCAATTGCCTTCTCACATCAGTTTGTTTTGAAAATCAGAGTTTTAACTCTCCAGATAGTAATAATTCTCTACTCTTTCTCATGGCATTCTCTTTTTGTCTTTTCATGTAAAATACCCTCTCCAATATCCCCGAGGACATAAGTTAATAATTTTTTAAATGTTCTCTGTTGTTCCTCTATTTATTTCTCTTTTTTTCCCTTAAGTTTCAAAACATATTTATCTCCCTCTTTTCTTCCTAGTTGCTGTTTTTTGTGTTTTTTTAATCATCTGCCTGTTGCTCTATAGCTATCCAATCATAGTTAAGAAAAAAGACTCTTTCTTAAAATTGAGTCTACCTTTTCCCATGAAGGATTGACTTTTATGAGATTTGCCCTTCTTCGATAAGCAACTAGAGAATGCAAAGAATATATGAAATGATGCTCTCTTAAGATAATGAACATCAGTAAGCACAGGACTATAATCACTTAGAGAAAGAAATAAATGGAGTAAGTGAAAAGATAAGCTAGTTCACTGTTAAGAGGTTGCAGCCAGACTGCAGAACAGACAGAGAGAACCTAAGAGGAGTTGTGTAGTCTTGCTAAATTGTTGAGATGAGGGCACTAAGTTCAGGAAGGCAAAGATGGCTAGACTTTGTTGGGCAGGGTATCTGAGAGAAGGAAACTGCATGCAGAGAGAGCGCTCCCAGGATATGCTGAGACTTCCCCCTGAATCTGGCTGAGAATTAATCTCCAAAGAAAAGGAAAAGACATACCACAAGATACACGGTTAACCAAAAATTACTGGAGCTTCCCTGAGACTAGGAATCATTTTGTGTTTTTACCAGCTAGAGTGGAGGGACCTTGCAATGCACAGGGAAATAGGAAGAATTCTCAAGGAGTTATGCTGTAGAAGTGGGCTGCATTAGCACCAAATACAGCAAGGCTATTCTGGATATGTCAAACAAAAGGTTGGAAAAATGACATATCATGGAAAGACAAAGTAAAGGATTGTTTCTAGAAATAAAGAGGGACACTCCAAAATGAAAAAGGGGTAAATTCATCAAGATGGCATAATAATCTTAAACATATATCAATAAAAAAAGAAAATACAAATGTGAAGTAAAAACAGAAAATAAAAATGGATCCTGTTTTTTTTTTTTCAAGTAACTTCACATTACATTAGATGTTACTTTTCATCTCTTTCCTCCAGTCACCACATAAGCATTCTGAGGGCAAGAATTTTATCTGTTTTTCTCTCAATACCCAGTTGTGAATAAATAAATAAAGTGATATGTTGTAGGAAATCTTGTTCTAAAATTTGCCATTTCATTTTTGTTCTGTTCTTAAATCCTTACTTATTTGCAACCTTCCAACTGCACTGTATGTCTTTAACATCATTCCCACGTTTTCAAGGATTGTTTCAAATTCTAAAAACTTACCTTTTTCCAAATGTTTATCTCAAAATATTTGAGCCCTGGGTGTCTGAAGCACAGAAGAGCTTCCATCTCATTTGCTGCAACCACCAGAAAAATATTTAGCTTGAGTCCTGCATTTCCCTAACTTATCCATTAACCCTTTTCTATGTGCTTTCTATCTTCCAAAACTATATTATTTTCTCCTCTCCACTGATTGGCTTATGTTTGTAAGTGTGGTTTAGATCTTCAGTGTTCCTTTGAAATAAATTTAATGTGGTATCTTAAAAAGGGGGAAGATTAATATATGTGGTGAGGCAGCTAAAGGTTTCCAGACCTCACAATGTTCAATATATTTAATGCACCTTAGTCTTCATTTCACATTTATCACACTTATTTGCTTACTTATTTACATATAGACATTTTTATTTATTTTTTAATTGACAAATAAAATTAAATATATTTATTGTGTACAATATGTTTTGAAATATGTCTATACTGTACATTGGCTACCAAAGTAATTGGGATATGCTTTACTTCACATACTAATCATTGTTTTATAATGAGAACAGAACTCTTAAAATTCACACTTTTAGCAATTTTCGAGGATACAATACATTGTAATTAACTATAGTTCCCATGTTGTACCATAGACCTCTTGAACATATTCCTTCAATCTAACTGAAATTTTGTTATCTTTTGACCAACAACTCACCAAACCCCTGTCCTCCCCCCTAACTCCCACCTCCTAGCCACTGGTAACACCATTCTACTCTCTACTTCTACTGGATCAACTTTTTTAGATTTCACATATAAATGAGATCGAGTGGTATTTGTTTTCCTGTGCCTAGATCATTTCACTTAACGTACTGTCTTCCAGGTTCACCCATGCTGTCACAAATGACAGGATTTCCTTCTTTTTTAGGGCCGAATAGTAGTACATTGTTTATATATACCACATTTTAAAAATTAATTTACCTGTTGATAAATGATTAGGTTAATTCCACATCTTGGCTATTGTGAGTGATGCTGCAATAAACACTGGAGGGCAGCTAATCTCTTTGGCATACTGATCTCATTTCCTTTAGATATATACCCAGTAGTAAGCTTGCTGGACCGTATGCTAGTTCTGTTTTTAAATTTTTGTGAAACCTTCATACTGTTTTCCATAATAACTTTACTAATTTGAATTTTCACCAACGGTGTATAAGAATTCCCTTTTCTTCACAACCACACCCATTGTTATCTCTTAACATTTTAATCCTAATTTGCATGAGGTGATATCACATAGTCGTTTTAATTTTCATTTTCCTGATGCTTAATGATGTTGAGCACCTTTTCATATACCTGTTGGCCATTTTTATGTCTTCTTTGGAGAAATATCTCTTCAGGTTCTTTGCTCCTTTTTTAACAGTGTTATTTGTTTTTCTGCTTTTGAGTTGTATGAGTTCTTTATAAGTTTTGGATATTAATCCCTTTTCAGATATATAGTTTGCAGATATTTTCTTCCGATTAGTAGTTTGCCATTTCTTTATGTTTATTGTTATTTTTTTCTTTTGTTTTTTTCTTTTCTCTTTTTTGCTCTGCAGAAGCTTTTTAGTTTGATGTAATACCATTTATTTATTTTTGCTTATGTAGCACCTGAGCTTTTGGTGTGACATCCAAAAAATCATTGGCAAGGCCAATGGGAAGGAGTTCTTCCCCTATTTTGTCTTCTAGGAGTTTAATAGTTTTAGGTCTTATGTTTTAGGTCCTACATTTAGGTTTATATTTAGGTCCACTTTGAGTTGATGTTTGTGTGTGGTATAAGATAAGGGTCCAATTTTATTCTTTTGCATGTGGAAATCCAATTTTCTCAGCAAGACTTATTGAAGATAAGTGACCTTTCTCTGCTGTGGCCTCTTGATGCTATTGTCAAAAGTTAGTTGACCATCTATTTTTTGGGTTTTCTTCTGGGCTCTCTATTATGTTCCACTGGCTTATGTGTCTGTGAGGTAAGTACTTTATTGGAAATCAAGTTTGAGCAACTATTAAGGTTTTTTTTTCCTATTTTTTTTTGGGGGGGGGGGTTGTTTTTTGGTGTGTGTGCATTGTTTTGTTTGTATCTTAACTACTTATTTTCATGTAACTGTGGATTCATAGAAAGTAGCAGAGGTCCCAGTTCCCTTTCATTCACTGTAAAGAGTGAAGGTCCCATCTTCCCACTCAGCCTCCTGTGACACCACAGAGGGCAGCAGAAGTGGTCCCTTGTTACTGCTAGCTGGTGGTAAATGTCCAGGAGCACATGTGCCTCTCCTCCACACTAGAATATCAGGGTCAGGGTAGGGGTTGGGGATGTTACTGTTGGGTGGTGGTGAAAATTTCTGGCTTTCCACTAGGCCTCCTCTCACACTGCCCCAGTGAGAAGTGGGAGAGGCACCTCTTACAGCTAGGAAAGGGTGAAGGGTAGAAGTGTCGGCTTCCCACTCAGCCTTTGCTGATGTACATATATGTAAGTGGAGCCACGGGTTTTTTCCCTTAGCATTTGGCTAGAGTAGGTCAATTTTTATGTAGAAATTTTCTGTCTTTCTAGCCTGTTCCTTTCCTGGCCATTTGGCTAGAGAGAACATGTTTTTCATTGTTCTGCTTTATTTATTTATTTTTTAGGGGGAGGAGGAATGTCTGGGTACTTGTTGTTTCCAGATTATAGGCTTCTCTAGCATTCAGCAGGGAACTCACAGCCTTGTATTTCCTCAGGTACAAGGTTGTTAGCTCATCTGCTGCCTTCTCTCCACTTTTATTATGTTGTTTTCTATTTTTAGCTGTACTTAGCATGAAGAATACTGAGAAGTATGTCTAATCTGTCTTGTCTCGAACTTGAAATTTGTTTCTCCTTTTTAAAGCATATTTGGTATGTAAAAATTTACTTAAAAATGTTAATTTAGGTTCAGATGAATATTTACTTTATAATTCTTTACCTTGCAAAATAATTCACTTTGGAATTTCAGTAATCTCTCAAGTAATTTAATACATGATCCAGTTTCTTTGAATATAAAAATTTACATGACTTTTCAGAAACACATCATTCTGTAAAATGATGCATGTTTGTATTGAAAATTCTAAGATTGGCACAGGGATGATGATTTTAGAAATTACCTTTTTTATCTATAAGGCATGCCAGGCATTCTTCTTTTTTCTTTGAAATTGTATTAATAGTAGGAAGTTAAAGTGACTGACATTCACAACATGCTCTTTGTGCTTTCATGTATAATTGTAACCTCCACAGACACTGAAGGCAATGTCATTTTCTTATTATGAGAAAGTAAGGCTAATGGATTTGCCCAAGTTTTCAGCCTGAATATTCTGAGAATACACTTACAAGATCTTTGACCATTAGTATATCCATCATGCACAGACGTGTTAAACAAAATTTAGTTTGAACTTTGTTTTCAGTTTTTCAATAATCACCAACTCTGTACTTAAGCCAGCATAGTCTGGGAGAATGTATAGATAAAACAAGTTATTAGGACAGGAAAATAAATGAAACCATTTTTATTATTAAAAGGCCATTAATATGCCCAGACTTCAGAGGAAAGAAGAAATACTTCTGGATTTTCCCCATTAAATGCTGTTTTTCCAGCTTCGATGGGATTTAGGAGTCCCTTCTTCCATTATCTTCTTCTGACGTCTCTACTTTCGTGTTTTATCTTCTCTTCCCTATCCCAGGGTCCTAACTCCTATATCCTTCAGGTCCTTGAGATCCTGGTCATCCTTCTGGCTTCCTGATGGACTGACGGCAGCAATTATTTTGCTTTATTTTGAACAGGTTCATCATTTAGTTTTATATTGGAGGATGAGCAACCGTTTTTATTATATTCCATTCTGTGCTATTTCAGCTTGCAAATTCTCCAAGGTAGAGCTTTCTTTAAAAACAAGTGTTTGTAATGTATATAAAAAAAGTATAATACAATATACATATTATATATACTATGATATATGCATAATAGTATATATTAATTATATAATATTTGTAAAGGTGACCACACTGACAACAAAACTTAAAGAATCATGCTCATAGAGTCTGTTTCTTTACTATTCTCCAAGTCAAGCAAAAATAGAAAAAAAAAAGATGTTGAGGCAGAACAAAAATCATGCTCTGCCATATGTAGTTCAGAATATTTAACTTAGTTTTAAATTGTCTTTTATCACTTATAGCTGTAAACATTAGAAATAAGATCTTCAATGTCAGTAGAAATTGAACATGTTCATACTATATTTATACTTCTAATTGTTTTTTTACACATAAACATACATTATAAAGACATAATATATATATATATATATATATATATATAAAATATGCAGTCATGCATTGCTTAAAAATGGGGATATGTTCTGAGAAATGTATCATTAGGTGATTTTGTCTTTCTGAGAACATCAGAGTTTATTTATACAAACCTAGATGGTATTACTTACTGCACACCTAGGCTATATGATATAGCCATAATAACCCATAGGATCATCATGGTATATGTGGCCTGTTGTTGACCAAAACGTCATTATGGCACACATGACTGTATAACATATATACAAATATTTATATCGTACATATAATCATAATTTAATACTCAAAAATAAAAACCAAGCAAATGTACTTCTTCTGAGAAATTAATCTTTTAGTTAAATAGAAAATAGAGTACAATAATGATGTCCACTTGGAGGTGAAACAATAAGAAATGTTTGAATAGCTGGAGTGGGAATTGAAATATGACACACAAAAAATATGATGACAGACAATAGCTGGATGTTAATGTAGACAGTATGACATCTGAAAGATGACAAATGAAATAGTAGATTTTGGATGAATAATGATGACTAGAAGAATGTGAGGAGGAAAATAGAAAAATTTAAGTAGGCTGTTGAGACAAGAGAAATATTAAGGTTACAGGTGTCATTTCTACTTTTACCATTATAAGTTGGAGTAGTGGTTTTAAAGCTGGTGTGACGACATTCATATTAGAATCACCATTTCAAACACACTTCTGCACACTAAGAAACATATGAGGAGGGAAGCTGATAGGCAATAGACCCCTAGAGTTGTCAAATAATAGGCCCATGGAAAGTACGGATAATTACTTTGCCCACGAGAGATTATTCCTTTACAGTTTCGCATTTCTGCACAACTGGAAGAGTTTTACTACATATAAAGTAATATTTGCTTTAATTTCATTGGCTTATAATAACCTTAAGCACAGTGTGTTTCAGTAATTCTAAGTCGGCATTCCAAACGTTATTAAATCTATTGTCATAGTTGTGATTGTGTATCCCACTTCATCTTTTATCCTTAGAACTACATTCTGGACTCAAGTTCCAATCTGTTGTAAAAATGGGTTTCTACTTCGCTCTGGTTCTCTCAGTCCCTGTTTAGATAATATGTCTTTTGCACCACTTTGCCCTCTAAGTCGGACTTTAAATGGATCTTGGCACTGAAAGACTAGATAACCTCTCACTGTTTTCTGAGAGGAAACTCATAATTCCATGTATCTACAATTCCCAATAATCAACCTCTTTGGTCCACATTTCTTTTTTTCTGTATGACTCCAGCAATTTCTTTTACTTGATATTGAATCATTGATGTCTTGCTTGAACTATAATCTGCTTGAAATATAACCTGTCTGATGTGACCTGGTAAATACCATGAGCTTACTGATTAACTCAAATTACCCATAAGCCCTACAATGGGATCTGTTTCCCCATGCATATCATATCCCAATGACTGAGTCAAGTTCAGAGGAGAACATCTCTCTCTGCCAAATCCTCCTTAATTAGTACAGGCTTGGTCAAAGCTTATGGTATTAGAAGACAGTTCCAGCTGCTGGAATGCAGTTTATGAAAATTTTTCTCTGGGAGATTTTATGTACAGATTAATCCCTTCTCTTGGTGTTGTGCCTAAAACCTATAAAAAAGCCAACCTGGAGAGGACTGACTTCAACCATCGTGCTCCCCAGTATTACCTTTGTCACATGGAGGAAGTGTGGTCATTTGCTTGCTCATATCCTGAATTTCACTGTGTTATTTTGTTTGTGTGTGTGTGTTATTTCATTTGTGTTATTTTGTTGTTTATTAATTGACTAACTGGACAAGTATTGAGATTGCTTTAAAAATTTAGTAATGATTATTCTCTTTTTTCAGGTAAAATTGAACATGTGTGTTCAGAGGTCTACATTTTGTAATAGGAGGTAGGATACTAGTTTTGATGTTGAGACTAAGGCATATTTTCCAATCCAGCTTTTACTTTAGCTTTACTCTTGGCCTACAAATTTTATCTTGATATACACCTATTTGAGAACACTTGTAGGAGATGGGTCCTATTTGGCATATAAACCCCAAGCCAAAGTAATCTTTAGTAAGACTGATGTATACAGAACATAGCTCTATGATATATTGTAATGATACTCAGCAAGTACAATCAGGATGCAGATATAGGCATAGCCATTACTAGTATTGAGGTTGATGTTTTTGATAGAAGAACTGATCAAAGTCTGAGATTCTAACCAGTTTTTCTGAATTAAATTTCAGAGAAGAGCTGAACAGTTTAACTGAGGAGATATCCATTTCTCATGATTGAATTTTGCAGCACAAATGTATTCCAACTATGGGGATATGATATAGAGTGAATATATTTGTGGGTAGCAAAACCGTGTTATAGTTTTATGACAATAAATTCCTTACAGGAAATGAACAGGTCCAATTCCTATATTACCTCTAGTATCTTGCACAAGTGCTGGCATAAGGTATATATTAAATAAACCTCCTACTCCAAAATTAAGCAACACACTGTCAAAAGAAAGAATAAGTGTTATTCAATATTTTTCAATATGTATGTGCCAAACATTTTGCTAAGTGCAGGAAATGCAAATTTTATGTCATTGCTCTTGACCAATCTTACTAGAAATTAAGTGAAGAATGGAGAAAGGAGAGGAAAGTGTTGAATGAGAGCGATGTAAAAGTGGAAAAAATATGAAAAATATAAAATGCACAATAAGCAAGAAATAACAACATAATAAGAAGAAAAAGGAAAGATGCAAAGCAGTGAATACTAAAGAGATGAGAGAATACTGAAGAAGAAGGCTAAATAATTGCAAGCAGAGAAGGATTTCACAGAGGAATAACAAAGAAAGAAAGCATTAAGGGCAATTTAGGCTGGAAAGGAGGGCCAAAAGAATAGGAAGCCAGCAAAATATTCCTGTACCTCCTGTAATTAATTCATTGCAGTAGATGATATGTGCTTTTACTCTAATAGGTTTAGTAGCAACTGACATAAAATTATTAAGTCAGTTATTATGCAATTTTGAGATTTCTTTTGAATGTGTTAAATCAGTGGCATCAAATGAATAAACAACTACTATCATAAAATAATGGTCAAACTTTAGAAGGGTAAAAGTCTTGACAGAAACCTGATGCAATAGCAATTGCTGTCTTATGTAACAAACACAGAACTTCTATTAACTCCAATTCAAATCAAACTGACAGGTTTCACTAAGAATTTGTTATGAACACTAAATATTCGTGTACAATTCTGTATGAAAGAAATCTTCCATTCTGAAAATAGCAATCGTATACCTGAAATAAAGCTTAGATGCTAGTTTTTTGTTTGTTTGTTTGTTTCACATTGAGGGTTTACAATTAGTTATAAAATATGTTAACATGTGTGATAATGCAATTTGTATGTATAAGTACATTATCTCTCATTTTCTCTCTCTCTGATGGAACTGTTGCATCTAGATATCTTTAATTGCTGTTCGTACCCTTTTCAACTGTCATCTCCACCTTCATTTCCTTTTATCTGTGACTAATTGCTCCCCGCAATTAGAATATAATGAAGTCTGTAGTTGTTTGAGAAACCTCCATATTGTTTTCCAAAGTGGTTGTACTAATTTACATTCCCACCAACAGTGCAGTAAGTGTTCCCTTCTCTCCACACCCTCACCAGCATTTGGTATTCACCGTCTTTTTGATTAGAGCCAGTCTAACAGGGGTGAGGTGGTATCTCAATGTGTTTTAATTTGCATTTCCCTGATGACTAGTGATGTTGAGCATTTTTTGATGTATCTATTGGCCATTTGTATGTCTTCCTTTGAAAAATGTCTATTCAACTCCTTTGCCCATTTTTTAATTGGGTCATTTATTTGTTTTACTGTATAATTGCTTGAGTTCTATGTATATTCTGGATGTTAGTCCCTTGTCAGATGCATAGTTAGCAAAAATTTTCTCCCACTCTGTAGGTTGTCTTTTCACTCTGTTGATTGTTTCTTTTGCTGTGCAGAACCTTTTTAGTTCGATATAGTCCCATTCATCATGTTGAATAGATACCTGCACTCCCATGTTTATTGCAGCTCTGTTTCCAATAGCCAAGATACGGAACCAACCTAAATGTCCATCAATGGATGAGTGGATAAGGAAACTGTGGTATATGTATACTATGGAATACTACTCTGCCATAAAAAAGAATTAAATTCTCCCATTTGCAACAACATGGATGAACCTGGAGAAACTTATGTTGACTGACACAAGCAAAGCACAGAGGGATAAATACCACATGTGCTCACTCATATGTGGGATCTAATAGAGAAAGGAAGGCAGGAAAGAAAGACCACAGTAGTGCCATGATCCAACAGAGAGAGGGAACATTCCTAGGGCTACAAAGAGGAGTGCAGGGGAGAAGGGGAGGGGAAGGGAGGTTGGAAGATAATTGGGAGGGGACAAAGGTTACAAAAATAATTTCTGATGATGAGTATGCCCCCACTATGAATCTGGCCCTCATATCATGGGCAGGAGGGGGGACAATTAGCTTTGTATCTCATGAATATTCTTAATAAATAAATAATAAAAAAATAAATTTAAAAAAGAATATAATGAAGTCTGATAAGAAAAAGGAAAACACACTCAGGTTTCTCTCCCATGTTCTCCATATGGCTTACCAAATCCATCATGAGATTTTTAAGCAAAGAAGGAAAAAAAAAAAAAAAGATTGCAGAGAGCCTCTGTCTCCTGGCTGCAACAGTCTGTATTCATCATCATTGCACAGTAAAAAATGTCAGATTGGTCTAGCCCCCAGCATGCTTATTTGGATAACCTTGGCCTCCAGCAGTCAGTACCAACTAGCCCCAGGTATAATCTTGTCCCAGGTGGATCTAAGCACTCGTGCTGCATTTTCAGAAATTCTAAAATCTAAAATTGTCTAGTGAAAAGAAAACACATGCAATCTAGGTCATTATCTTTAGTGCATTGTTATTTCAGAATATGCTAAAGCATGTGCAATGAGTCATTCATTAATATCTGGGATTGACAAAGTCTGGAAATGTGCCTAGAAATCAAAATCTATCACAATGCTGTTATAAAAATGAGGATCAGAAAATAATTTTTAGTGTGCTGAAGAAAAAAATGTTGTTTCTCATCATTTGCTGAATCTTTATCTGAAATATTTTATAATCATAAAGATGATTGACATTCAAATAATTCTCATAATTTTAGGGTAATATTGACAAATTTAGTTATATTTATATAACCTAAATCAAAACATTAAAATAAGCCAGTAATTATTCATAAATGCACAACCCGGAAGAAGTTTATTTTTTCATTTCCCAAGATTTGTTCCCTAAAGAGATAGTAGGTTGTTTTTCACTAGCAAAAAGGGGCAATGCAAGAGGAGGTTAAAAACGTGGCAGTTCATATCCACTATTCTATTTCACATAATTCTTGAAAATTCTGGAAATGAACAACTCACCATCATCATAGATATATAACCTATGGGAGTTAGCTATTTTCATACATTTAGAATGTAATATCAATATGAATGATTCTGAAGCATTTTTCTCTGCCTAAAAATTAATTAAATCTCTTATATTCACCTCAACCACATATAGTAGAAGTGCATTTTCACACTTTCCTTCTATTTTGCCCCTCTATTTGCCTGTGCTTTTAAACTAAGTCACCCTTTGTTTCCTGAGTAAGCCTCCACTTTCCATCACTGTCTTTACTCTCACAAATTCCAAAACTTTTTAGATAACTCATGGATTTCCATGATGTCTGTACACTTCTTACTTCTCCCAACTCCTCAGTATCCATTCTTTCTCAAGAATCCTACATAAATTTTTCTTAGACTAGATCATGCATTCTCAAAAGGGTGGTATTGTCTACTATGGGGCTAAAATTGGTTCTTGAGGGGGTAAAAAATTACTCAACATTACAATGATTTGTGGGTTTCAGAAGTTTAACATTCCACCACAAAATCTTTATAATTAATGTTTAATTTGACAAAGGCAGGGTGGTGATTAAGAAAAAAAAAATAATGTCTAAAAACAGTCCTTGACACACCAACAGCAAAAATAAATAGGCCAATATCTCTCGTGAACATTGATGCAAAAATCCTCAACAAAATTTTACAGGACCTCCAGCAGCATATTAAAAAATGTGTATGTTGGCTCAACATACACAAATCAGTAAATGTGATATGTCAGATCAACAGAATGAAGGACAAAAAACATATGACCATTTCGATTGACACAGAAAAAGCATCTGATAAAATTCAACATTCCTCAACAAATTTGGCATAGAAGAAGTGTACTACAACACACAATAAAGGCCATATATGACAAACTGAAAGCAAATATCCTACTGAATGAGGAAAAGCTGAAAGCTCTTCCTCTAAAACGGAAACTGGACAAGGATGCCCACTCTCTCCACTCTTATTCAACATACTTTTGGCAGTCCTATGCAGAGTAATTAGGCAAGAGAAAGAAATAAATGGCATTTAAATTGGAGAAGAAGTCAAATTGTCCTTGTAACAGATGACATGATCTCACATATAGAAAAAGTAAAACCTCTACAGAAAAACTCGTAGAACTAATAAAGGAATTCAATGAAGATGCAGGATAAAAATTAACATATAAAAATCATAGCATTTCTATACAACAATAATGAGCAAGCTGAAAAAGAAATCAAGAAAGTAATCCCGCTTATAATAGCTACCAAAAAATAAAATAAAATACATAGGAATTAACTCAAACCAAGGAGGTAAAAGATTGTAGAAAAAAAACCCTATAAAACACTGGTGAAATAAATTGAAGAAGACACAAAAAATGAAATGACATTCTATGTTTGTGGGCTGGAAAAATTAATATTGTGAAAATGATCATACTACTAAAAGTTATCTACAGATTCAATGCAATCCCTGTCAAAATATCAATGACATTCTCCACAAAAATAGAACAAAAGATCCTAAAATTTCTATGGAACCTTGAATAGCCAAAGCACTCCTGAGCAGAAGGAACAAAGCTGGAGGTATCACACCACCTGACTTCAAAATATACTAAAAAGCTATAGTAACCAAATCAGCATGGTGGTGGCATAAAACAGATGCACAGACTAGTGGAACAGAGTAGAGAACCCAGAAATAAAGCCCTGTATTTATAGTCAACTGATTTTTGATAAAGGTGCCAAGAGTATTCACTGAGGAGAAAACAAGTTTCTTCAATAAAAGATTTTAGGAAAACTGGATAGCCATATGGAGAAGAATGAACCAAGACTCCTATCTCTCACGAAATACAAAAATCAACTCAATATGGATTAAAGACTTAAATTTCAAACCTGAAACCATAAAACTACTAGAAGAAAACGTAGGGGAAATGCTTCAAGATATCAGGCTAGGCAAGGACTTTATAAAGAGGACTTCAAAAGCACAGACAACAAAAGCAAAAATAGACAGATGGGATTACATAAAACTAAAAAGCTTCTGCACAGCAAAGGAAACAATCAACAGACTGAAGAGACAATCTTCAGAATGGGAGAAAATATTTGCAAACTATGTATCTGACAAGAGATTAATATTCAGAATATACAAGTTACTCCAATAACTCAATAGCAAGAAAAGAAATAATCCTCTTTAAATATGAGCTAGTGGACTTCTGGTCAAGATGGCAGAATAGATGGTCCCCAGGGTCACTCTCTCCCACAATTCAAACAATTTACAACTATAGAAAAACAATGACAGCCAAGCTGGGGGGTGCAAAAGCTCAGGGGAAGAGGAGGAGAGACATACAGAGTGCATGAAGGCAGGAGAAGCCACGATGAGAGAGAGAGAAAGCCTCCGACCGTTTCAAGCCCCAGCTGCGTCCAGGCTGGAGCTGCTGAGTGCTTAGAGCAGGAGCCAGCAAAAGCCACAGCTGTGCCCTTCAGATGAACTTGCTTGGAGGTGGCAGGGGAGAAGAGGGCCTTGGTGGCCAGCAAGACCACTAATAGGGTTCCTGTGGACCCACATAGAACAACTGAAAAAAAGGAGACACTCAGAAGCCGGTGAGTCATCGTAAGGGACCAGTGCATGGCCTGTCCCATGGGAAGCATTTGCATCACAGGTGGTGAGAGAGACTGGCCCACCATGGGAACACTGGGACACAGCAAGGACAGCTGATCTGCACCCCAATCAGCAGAGGACCACTCAGAGGAGACTTGGTCAGGAACACAGAATTGCATGGAGTGCAGTTCGATGAGAACACTTGGGCCTAGACTAGCCAGTTGCACTGGATCTCATGAGCCAGAAGTACCTATAAAGTCAACCATTAAAACCTGAGCTGCACAAAAAAGCCTTCTCCAGGGAATCAGCAGCAAAGCAGCAATTTAGCTCAACCACAGAGCTCAAGTGCTGGTCCCCACAGGAAGTTTCCCCATTTTAGAAGTAAGAAAAGGACAACAAATTAGTTCCAGTGTAGAGTTTAAGTGGTAGGAACAGTAAATAATCCAACAAAGAACTAAAAGGAAAAAAAAAACAAAGTATCTGAAACCAGAGACAAACTTTCATATTAACTAGTAAAGGTCTCATTTCACCAAAGAACACCTATAACACCTAGAAGGACTGGAAGTCCCCTGGGCTACCAAGCCAGAAAGTGGGGAGGCCTCAGCAATACCCCCCAATCCCCACAAACAAGGGTGGGTGAAAAGGGTCTTGGCCATGCCCCCCCAACACATGCAGCCAGCCTAGTAAAGACCACCGAGCCACCACAGAAAGCACCCCGGTCTCTCCCAGCTGGGACTGTGGGGGGCCTTGGGCCTTGGCCACACACCCCCGACACAAGCAGCCAGCCCAGCAGTGACCACTTAGCTGCCACAGGATGCGCCCTAAGCTCTCCCAAGCCGGGGCAGTGGGGGGGGGGGGCAAAGGCCTTGGCCATGCCCTCCACCCCTGACATGTGCAGCCAGCCCAGTGGTGACCATGGAGCCACTGCAGGAAGCAGCTCAGGCTCTCCTGATCCAGGGTGGTGGGGGCCTCAGGCCTCAGCCACGACCCCTGACACCCACAGCCAGCCCTGCAGCAACCACTGAACTGCCACAGGAAGCAGCCTGGGCTCTCCCAACCCATGGCAGCCAGCCCAGTGATAACCACCAAGCTGCAGCAAGAAGGGTCTTGGGTTCCCAAGCTGGGATGGTGGGGTACAAGGGCTTTTGCCACATCCCCCAGACATCTGCACCCAGCCTAGCAATGACCAAGCCATCACTGGAAGTCCCCTGTTCTCCCCTGTGGGTATGAGGAGGCAGCCATAGGCCTCGGTCCCACCCCTCGCCCTCCCTCCTTCTTCTATCACATTTCCTTCCCCTTTCCCCTCTCCACCTTCCTCCCAACTGCTCTGCAACAACATCCTAGTATGTAAAAAATAATATTAATAATATTACATTAAAAAATAATAAAAATGAGCTAGCAAGCTCTCTCTCCACCATGTGAGGACACAGTGAGGAGGTAGTCCTTTGCAACATGGAAGAAGGCCCTTGCTGGAACCCAACCATGCTGTCAACTTGATCTGCGACTTCCAATCTCCCAAACAGTGAGAAATAAATTTGTGTTGTTTATAAGCCACCCAGGCTATGGTACTTGGTTACAGAAGCCCAGACTGACTAAAACATTAGATCACTGTATAAGAGGAGTCTTCAAAAAGTTCATGGCAAGATTTGCGCTATCTTTTAATTCTATGTTTCCACAAATTTTGTGAAATACCTTCATATATAGCTATTTATTTACATATTGTTCTTCCCCATGATAATATAAGTGTCTTAATATTTAGGTTCATATTTTATTCATCTTCGTATCCTCTAGTTGTAAGGGGTTGTTGCCAAATTAGGCAAGATGGTTTAAAAATTAAGAAAAGAACGGTCTTTTTAATAGAGAAGTAACAACTGAAATTTGATGATTTTGATGTAGGAGAGAAAGAGGTAAACATATAATCCTGGTTAATTCTAGTTAACTATGGCCTATTCTGCATCTCTAGTATAAAACAGGATTATTAAAGCCAAATTTAGCCTTCCGAAACAGAGGCATACACTGAGTATGTGCTTTACAAATTACATTGGTGTCTCAGTGCTCTGTGTAATGAGCATAAAGATGTTTCGTAGATGACAATGAAAAGTCCTGAATGAAATAAATATATGAAATCTATATATATATATATATATATATATATATGTATGTATCTATTTATCTTATCTATTGATCGATCTATATTTACTTATAAGATATAGTAAATATAAATTCACTATATATCCATAATGAATGTATTATATTTGTTATATATTTATATGTTATATACATGCATTTTATAATAAATATAAATAAGGAATTATAATAGGTTATATAATAATGTATATAATATAATAACATTATATAATATAATATAATAATGTAATGTATTATATTTACTAGTTGTTAAATAAGTCTCTTAATTTTAGAAGAAATTTAACTTAGAGGAAATATTGCTTTATTTTCCAAATATTAATGAAATCATGAAGTGCACATATTGATAAAAAAGGTCACATTATAAATCTAGCCGGCTACAATCTTTCAGTCAAGCTAATTTGTGAGTGACATCTTTAAAAAAACAAATGCTATAATTTTAAAAGTAGTCAAAGAGAAAGTTTAAGATACCAACAGAAAGTAAACCTTTTATATTTACTTAAATCACAAGAGCAGGTCGATGTAATTCTAAAACTCAATGGAGAAATTTAACATGAAAACGAAATAATAAAAGAGGTTAAAAATAATTTAAATGCCAACTGAATGTTAGTGATAAGAAGGCCCTTCATCTCTCAGTATAAACACCAGCATATTTGCCTATCTTATAGAATGAATGAGATTATAAAACTACAAGGAAGTAACATGTGTGAAAAAAACTAGAAAGAAAGAAAGGAAATTTGCTATTCCGATTCATGTATGAAAACATGGTATTGCACATTTCTTGTCTTGATAGTGTAGATTGTTTGGGCTCAGAACACAATACCCCAAAGTGTGGTGCCTTGGCGTACTAAATGCTGTGAACTGAAGGACAATGGAAGGCCTCAGAAGCAGCCTCAGAAGCAAGTTCTGCTTTCTCCCACTTCTCTTTCTCTCCCAAAGTGAGTTATAGAAATCAGAATTCCTGTTCCCCAAGGCAGGTCATAGAAACAAGAACACTTCTTCCTTAAAGGAAGCCACAAATCCTAGAAAGGTCCCGTTTTCCCTTGGAAGACCCTCATTCCAAGGGATCTGCCTCATAGCCAGGAGGAAGGAACGCTGTGCAGAGAGGCCGGGAGAATCTGAACAGACGGGCTTTTCTGGGTTTCCCCCTCCGTCTGTCACCTTTAGATTATATCCTCTGTCCAATCACATTGCTACAGGATTGTCCATTTTTCATTGAATCTAAGCATAAAAACCATTTTCCCTGGACTTTGGGTTCTTTATTTCTGAAGGCTCCTATGTCGTGTAAAATTTTGATTAAATAAATTTGTTATGCTTTTTCTCTTGTCAACCTACCTTTTGTTACAGTCGTGTCAGCTGTGATCCTTATGATGGGTGAGGAAAGGTACCACACCTTTCTGCCCCTACAAGATCTTCCTACTTTTCCAAATACTCTTCAGTTTTTAGCATAAGCATCAATTACATTCATATTTCTTAATAAAACTGAAAAAAACATATCTTTAGTTTTTTAACATAAATGCCCTTTCTAGGGTGAAAAGGAAAAGGTCCGTTGCACAAGTTAGCACAGTGGAATTATAGGTAAATCAGGGTTAAAGATCAAATAAATATATTAACATCAGAGTTCAATCAGCATTCTCAGTAGGCTGCACCCTTCCTTATTGAATAACAACTCCAAAGATCACCTCAGAACGTTTTTTTAAGAATTGTACTTACCACGTATACAAAATGTTCTATCTTGATAATTAACACATTTCTTGGTAGCAGCTCAATAAGTAAAAACAGTTTCTTCCTTTATTGTACTGTGGACCTAATCTCAACATGATGTCCCTCCCTGCCCACCCTAATTAAGAAAACTGGCATATGAAGCTTTCTGCAGATGGACCAACAGCAGGGGCTGCATAGATTTCCTTCACGGGCTTAATAGTTCTATCAGCAGCTCACATCACTTGGAAATCAGGAGTGCTGTCTATACTCCCTAGGCCTTCCTGAGCCTCCAAGTTTCCTGCCAATGATTCCTCTGCAATTACTGCTCAGATTCCTCTCCAGGTTCTCCAGAACACTCTTCAGCATGTTAGTTTTTCCTGATACCATTTTCTCTACGTTTTTTCCTGGCTCCCACACACTGTGTTGCTCTTGCCAGGAGACTATTCCTGCCACTTTAATAGTCACATATCAGAATTAGAGAATTAGAGGCCACAGGATTCAAAAGAAGATAAACAGCAAAATGGAGTAATTTCTAGCTGAAAAAAAAAAAAATCACCTGGTTCACTTAGTTTTTAATCTTGAAGAGCAATTAGAATATTTCTGTGTCTTATTGAGAATATATATATATATACATACATACTTTATATATATAAAGTATGTATATTTACCTTTGTAAGTTCTACCCACAGGTCCTAGTTTAGTTCTTCATAACTGTATTTGTCCCTTACAAGACAAAAATGAGTTTCCCAACGTTATCCCTGCTGCTGCCATTTGGCTATCTTGTCTTTCTTTCTTTCCTTTTTTTTTGGTGAAGTCATGTCTATTGCATCCTCAGTCTGTTTTTTCACCTCCTCCTTGTGTTGGTCAAAGATGTAGCCTGTTGTAAAATACGTGGAGGTGACTGGCATACTGTGCTTAGAACATGCCCTTATTGCCTCCATAGCACATTGTCTTCATTTATAATCTCTAATGTAAAGAGAGATGGAGAGAAACACACACGTAAAAACTGATTGTTACTATTCCCCATTTCGTAGCAACAATTCTTAGAAAAGCTTGAAAGGGTACAAAGTCACAGTTAAATAAAAGGAATATGTTCTGGTGTTCTATAGCACAGTAGGATGACTGTAGTTAATAGAATTGTGTATTTCAAAATAGCTAGAAGAGAGGATTCTGAATGTACTCACCACAGAGAAATGATAGATAAATGTATATGAATTAAAAATATTTATGGCAGCTCAGCTTCTGCTTCTGTCCAATACAGTCTTTCACTTTCTGAAGGTGAGTTTCCTAAAGATACTCCCCAGTAAACTCCGACTGGTATATTTCTGTCTCAGAATCGTTTCTCATGGAATCCCATCAAAGACATGGAAGGATTATCTCAGTGGTGGTCCCACTGATGTTGTCCTGGTCAGAGACATGACGGCTGGCAGCATTGCACAGGGTGATGGATTCCAGAAACTGCCACTGACAGACCAAAACCCCAAACTCTTTACTAAATGCAAGTGCCATCTGTATCCTGATGTTGCTAATTTCCAAGTGAGAGTCTCGACTAAAATTTTAGACATTGTGTAGTCTTTTTTTCTTGGGTAGGCATAGGTGGCAGCTCATGGCTTGCCGATATTAAATACACTTTACTGAGGAATTTGCTACAATATAAATCCTTCTCCAATATATAATGAAGGAAATTAGTTTCCCAACTTCTTTTGCTACTAAATTCATAGACATATGATCTATTTAGGGACAGTTGCATATACACAAGAGACTTTTCTTTTAGGCAGAAAATATTGTACAAGTTATAAATTATGAACACAAATTAAATCTTGAAAAAATATCATTTATATAGTTGAGAATCCTATATGCTTTATATTAACGATAATTTTGATAAAATAATATCTGACAACTATTTGTCTGAATTCCTATATTTAGTCAGACACTAAATGAGAAAAATTCACACCTGTGCTTAATTGAAGAGTTCTTATTAATGAAATTATCATAAAAATGAAAGCATTCACATTGGAACAAGATAGGAAAAATGGAATTCTGGTATTTGATTTTTTAAAAACCCATTTTTATTTGCTAAAGTGGTATGAATTTGAAGTTTCTGCCATTTATAGAGTGGCACAGATAATCTTCCTTTAACCAAATTAATCAAATAATTTAGTTTTTGTTTTATTTTCTAGATAAAACAATATTGCAATAATATTGCATAAAGCCACATATTTATCTCAGGTACTCCTCTCAGGTATTAATAGCAATTATGTAATACAAGGGACATTTGATCAGAATTGAGTGAAAGGTCTTATGCTAAGTTGTTAACCAACTACCGGTTAGTAAATTAATGATTCTGGACCGGCTTATTCTTTGGAACAATGTGAATAATCATTTATTAATAATGTCTGTGGATATCTCTGTTTCTAATATTCCACCATTGTATGATTCCAGATAATGTTGTTGAAATTAATTATGGTAAACTTCAGGTAGAGCAATAATGTAAACAGGTCTTCAATTTGGCACCCAACAGAAATAATTTTTTTCAAGACAGAAGTAGAAACCAGCACTCTTTCACAATAAATGTCGTTGAATTTAGTAAGCAACAAGACTGGCTGGAGGCAACGTTGGAGGATCTGCACATCTGTCTGTGGCTTGTCTCCAATTCCATAGTTTTCTTTCATCAGCTGTAGCCATCTTGGTCAATAGAATCTTTCCAGCTCCAGGCTTAATTATGTTTATATTTCTGAGTGCATTTTGACTGTAGGGAATCATAATTATATCCAAAAAACTGTCTTCTGACTTGTATCTTGTCCAAATGTCCAGACCCAAGATCTCTGTTATTCAATATAGAATTCTAGGGTCCAACATTGTTTCTTTATTGCCATAAACCAAGGGGTAATAACTAGGCCCCCATTTTATTCCTGCAACACAGAACTACTTCCTTTAAGTTATCTCATTTTCTCAGAACTGGGCTTATATGTATTTTCCCTTATTTCGCTTGTTCTTGCTTTTCCCCATCAAAAGGAAATAACCAGCTCCCTATTATTTTGTCCAAATTCAATATTCTCCATTGAGAATGTTTAGTGAATACATATGACAGACATTATAATAACAACTTTTCCAACAATATCTTCTCTAATTATTACAACTCCACCTATATGCATTTTATTCTCATTAGACAGTTAAGAAATACGAAAATCAAGCAAGTAATCCTATATTATACTGTTAAATAATGTCAGAGCTTGGATATTTATACATATGTATATATATATATATGTATATATACACATTTGATTTCAAAACTTTGCTCTTGAACTATTTGATTGTGAGACAATTACCTAATCTTATCTTTTGCCCCATTTAAATCAATTGACTGAGATCGCTATGCTTTGGGGTATTGTGACTTTGGTGGCCTGACATATGTCTACTAGGCAGCCTCCAAAACTAATGTTCCCTCAGTAACTATGCTATCTTGGTGAACTTGCAGTCTCTTCTACTGCAACCCAGAGCAAAGTTCCTATTAGTTGGTATTGAAGATAAAATGTATACTTAGTCCCAGTTTATGTCATGCTCACTGAGCAGTGTCTGCACTCTTGCTGCCACCTAGAGCTTTCAGATGTATTTGAGTCTTACAATTTGTCAACAACCTGACACCCTGCCCTCACCCCATGTCATTTAACATCTTCCTTTCCCAGGATGGTAAACTCTGTCTTGCTATTTCTTGCTCCCTTTATCTGTAGAGAAAGAAACTGAATTATATTACATCAATTTTTAGTAAAATGTTTGTATTTCCTATATAGAAATTATGTGTTCTTTTTTAATGTTTATATTAATTAGTGGGTTTGTGTTAGCCTAATTTCTTTTAACATCTCTCTTAATGATTTAAGCAGTCATTAATTATGATTTTTTTATCTCTGCCATTTAATTAGTGGTTGCAATATAATGATATTACAATTTTACATACCGTTTTTTCCTTTATTAGCTGGAATTCTTTACTTTAAAAATTAAAGTATCAAAGTATAAAATCAAGTATTTGGTCACAGTTTTAGAAGATCATTAGGATAGATGCTGAGTATTTCCCTTTATTTCTCAGTTTACAAAAGGCATTCATTACCTAGTGTGATAGTATGAAAATATATATTTGGTCTCAGTCCCAGTCTCCTGAAATACAGCTCCTAAAATCTTTGGAATCTCCAAAGTGATGAGTCTTTTTGTATGCTAATGATGGCTGGCAGCCCCTAGGTAGCTTCAGGTTGGGGGCTGGTCACAGGAAAGACCAAAACAGGACTTTCAGTCCCAACCATTGATTTCCAGGGAGGGGAGAGGGGCTGAAGGTTAAATTGATCAGCAGTGGCCCATAATTTAATCGATCGTGCCTAATAAAGCTTCCAAAAAATCTCAAGAGCACAGTGTTCAGAGAGCTTCTGGATAGTCAAACATGTGGAGGTTCCTGGAGGGTGGTGCATCCTGGGAGGGCGTGGAAGCTCGGTGCTCTTTCCCACACCTCGCCCTATGTGTCTCTTCATCTGTATCCTTTGTAATGTCCTTTATAATAAACCGGTAAACATACGTATGTGTTTCCCTGAGTTCTGTGAGCTGCTCAAGCAAACTAATCAAACTCAAGGAAGGGGTTTTGGGAACCATAATTCCTAGGTGGTTGGTCATAAGTTCCAGAGGTCTGGACTTGTGACTGGCATCTGATGTGGGGTCAGTCTTGGGGACTAAGCCCTCATCCTGTACAACCTGACGCCCTCTCCAGGTAGAACCAGTAGGGAGAAATCTCTGCACGTTTGGTCACAGAAGTTTGTCTTCAGTGTTGATGATTGTACTGTGAGATCAGAGGAAAGAAGGTATTTGTTTTTCTCATTCACACACCTAGTATCCACCAAAGGTGACTAATGACTTTTTTATTAAGTAACAATATCAATTCATAAATTTATCATATTTTATTATTAATTTCAATCAATGTTTCAGTAATTTCCACTTGTTTTTCCATTCAAATTGCATCAGTCTAACAATAGGAGCCACTTCAAATTGTACTGTGAGTCCTTCTGACATGCTCCTGGTAGTGTCTGAAAACTTCTTCAACAATATGTTTCATTTTGTACATTTTTTGCACCATATCTGGATTTTGTTATTTCTTCCCTTGAATAAATTCTCTTGATTTATTTTGAGAAATGCTATTTAAGAGTCTGTTGGCCAAGATGTTCAATGTTTCTGGGTTTGTCATTGTTACTTGGCTTTTCAGCATATAAGGCTTGGAAATGTATTTGTATACAATGGAGAAAAATACGTGCATGTGTGTGTGTGTGTTTATACATATATATATATATACATATATATGTATATAATATTTTTCCATTGCCAAGGCTGAGCTGAAAAACATTTTTTACAGCAATACAGATACTATAGATATTCAAATAGTAATATTTATTGGTGGGATATTCTTTTTCATTTTAAACTAAGCACTTGTACCAACTTCTTATAAGTCAGTCTTTTATATTTTAATCCACTCATTTGTAAAATGGAAAAAGGTATATTTCTTTTTATCTGTATGACAGTATTATGATGACACGTTTATAAAAATATGAAAGCGTTCCAAAAATGAAAACGCAGCAGTCAGCTTGCAATCATCAGTAGGCAGCTTGCACTTTGGTATGTCTTAGCTTTCAAAATGATTGAGAAGAAACTGCTAAACGATTTATTTTATTGGCAATACTTCCTGAAAATGACTCAGAAAAAAAAGGAATAAACATTTATAAGAGTAGTTAGTAGCCATGGAATGTGATTGTAACAATCATAGTAGATGTAGTCACTGACATGTTTTGTCCAAGTGCAAAGGGAATAATTAACATACATATTGAATTCCATTGCAAAGAGCAGAATACTATTTTGTGCATCAGACTGCAGCATAGACCCAGGACCTGTAAAAACCATGTTGAACAATGGAACCATCTGTAGAGGAGTGTTTGATGACATTTTTGAAGCATCTGTGATGAGATAGGTCATTCTCCCAGACTTCAACTATCTCACCCTTACTGGGGTTCAGCAAAAGAACTTTGAAGCAAGCCAATGAGTAGTTGCTATTGACATTTTCTAAAAATAAGACGTGAGAAAGGAAAGTTTCAACAAACTTCTTCAATTCATTTCAACTCAGTAAACATTTTTGGAGGCTCACTAATGTGCACTCTCTTTGCTGCTTGTTGCTTTTCTCCTATCTATTAAATGTTCATCCTGCTTCAGATCCCTGTCAGATCTATCCTTCACACTGCTGACACAAGAATCTTTTTCAAACATACCCCTGATAGGTATGTTTCACTTTTCCTCCTAAAATCCACAGGATAAAATCTGATAACTTTAACAAAATACAAAATACCATTAATGATTCATCCCTTCCACCTCCTCTCATATCTCCTAGCTATCCCCCTGCCCCTGACAAGCAAAGCTATTTATATGTCTTCTGGTGTTATTCTCATCTGAGTCTTTTGTGCAATGCTTATGCTATATTCTCTTCCTGAAATGGTCATTCTGTCTTCATTTGACTATATACTAATTGACCTTTTGATAACTCACATATTGTCTTCTACCTGGAGTCTTCCATGATTTTTCAAGCTTGCTCAAATATTTGTGGGTTCTCTTCATTAGAATGTGAACAATGAAATTGTCGTAGGCTGGCTCATGAGTTTCTTTGTATAATAAAGGCTCATTTCTGCAAAAGTATCAGTAAAAGTAAAATTGAAAATAAATGAGTTATTTACTTAATTACTTAACCAATCCTATAATATATTAAACAGCTCCTACTTCATCAGAGAAGCCCTGGTTATCTCAAAGACTTACACAGCCTCTCTGTTTCAGGGGGATTTGAAAGAGAACATTTCTTCATAGAAAGCTTTATAACGGTCTGAAAAGCAAACGATAAGTGTGAAGCATGAAATAGATTATAAAGAGCAGTTTTATACTTATCAAAAAGGAAATTGATTAGCTTTCTGAATCTCCAGAGTGGCAGTTCACTATTTTATCGGTTTCTAGTATAAGGGAGATATCCAAATGTAAATCCAAGTAACAAAGAGATTTTGTAAAGAAATACATATTGTATTTGTATGGACAGGCATCATTTCCTTGGAAGGGTTCCAAGCCATCATCCAGATTGTCATCCTGCTCATGCCATTGAAAAAGCACAAAATCTGGGAATGTTGGTGACTTTTCAAATTCCAACAGCTGGTTAGTGGTAGAAACTAAAAGATGCCTGAGTTTCTACACTCAGTCTACTGTGGCTTTTACTAGAATGAGGGCTATCACATTATAAAGAATATATATCACATCTTCATAATGTATTTTCATTAGCGTATTAGTAAGTTTCTGTTGCTTATAGCAGAATACTTGAAACTGGGTTCTTCATAAAGAAATAAAATTTATTTTTACAGTTTCAGAGGCCAGGAAGTCCAAAGTCCAGGGTACATATCTGGTAGAGGGTCTTGTTGCTGAGTGGTGAACTCTTCACAGCAAAGCACAGTAGACTTGATGAAATGACTCAGCAAGAGCAAGAGAACTAAGCTTCTCACTAACTCTCCTTATAAAACCATCAGAACCATGCCCAGTACTCCATGAATGGATCAATGCATTCAACAGGGCATAGTCCTCGCAATCTAATCACCTCTTGAAGGCTCTACCTTTCAATTAATATAATAGGATTTCCCACCTCCTCAACACTGTCACAGTGGGGATTAAGTTTCAAATACATGAACCTTTGGGGGAAACATTCAACCCATATCAATTACACATTATTAGCTTCATAATAAGAAATTCATTATTGACCAATATTTAATTTTATACTCAAAGTTAATCAAAATTATTAGGTTATACATTTTATTTTTCACATATATACTTTTATGACCTAATTTTTAAATTGTTTTTTCACACTGAATTATGTTTTTGGCCTTCATATAAAGAGTTTTATAATCCTTTACAAGAGATAGTCTGTTTGATGGCTATGTTAAAAAAATTACATTTATCTTACAGCATTGAATAAGGTTAGTATGTTAAAAACAAAATTAATAAGGGGAGAATGGAAAATCAACCTTTTTATATAAGAAAGTAGAGATTGTTTGAAGACAAGCAGAAATAAATTACTCTTACAGCATTGAATAAGGTTAGTATGTTAAAAACAAAATTAATAAGGGGAGAATGGAAAACCAACCTTTTTATATAAGAAAGTAGAGATTGTTTGAAGACAAGCAGAAATAAATTACAAAAGAGCAAAAATATCAGAATAAAGAAGATTTGAGAAAGATAGAAGCAAGTAGAAATTAGTTAGATGCATTACAATGTTTGATACTGTTAATAAAGACTAAGTAAAGGAATGGAAATGAAAGTGATATTGATACATGCTATGGCCTGAATGTTTATGTCCCCCCACCAAAAATTCATAGCAGGTATAAATTAGGTACCAAGACTCATATTAAGTGTGGTATTAGGAGATGGGGTCTGTTGGAAGATGATTAGGTCATTAGGGTAAAGCCCTCATGAATGTACTTAAGTGAACTTATAAAATAGGCCGAAGAGAGATTCTTTGCCCCTTCCACCTTGTGAGGACACAGGAAGAAGGTGTCGTCTATGAAAAACTGGGCCCTCACCAGGCACCAAATCTGCCTGTGCCTTCATCATGAACTTCCCAGCTTCCAGAACTATAAAAAATAGATTTCTGTTCTTTATAAGCTACCCAGTTTATGGTATTTTGTTATAGTAGCCTGAAAAATCTAAGACAATATAATAGTATAAAAACATAAGAAATTATATTTATCTCTGAGGGCATAGTGAAAAAATAATTTAGTGATATGTCATCTTGGTACTTTTAAAATATCAAATAATATTAAATATTACCACTATGTAAAGAGGTGGTTGTAGAATCTCTGAAGGACTTAAACGTATTTTAGATTAACACTCATCTTCCTGAAATACAGGACGCAAAGTCTGTTGTAGGAAGAGAGCAAAACAGACAGGTCTTTCACATACACTTTTTACTATGTAGAGGTAGGCAAAGGACATGGGTCAATAAAATTATAATATACGTTATATCTATGTTATAGATATAATGAAAGTGATGTTTCTAACTTATAAAGATACATGCATAGTGATATCGACAATTCGCTATAAGAAAAAAGCCAACAAGTATATTCTGCGAAGATATCCTTTAATGTCAACTCTTTCCTCAACTAATTATTCATATCTATATATTTGTGTGCTTTTTTCTCCATTTATAATTATACTATTCTGGTGATGTAATTCTGTCATGAAAAATGGCCTATACAATTCATATTATTCTATATTATTTCCCATTTAGGATATTGCTCTCATGATTCTCTTGTTCCTTCACCTTGCAAAATAATCAGTAAATTTCATATTATTTTCTCACTTCCATTACAGAGTTTCCCCCAACTTTGAAGCACTCATTAGCAACTCTTCTCCCATGATTGCTGTGGCTGCTGGTATGTTACAGAGGCTGCTGATTCATCTGAGCTCCCTTCCAGTCAAGTTTGATAATATCCCTAACTGCAAGCAATCCTCCTAAAAGGAGAATGTTTTACTCACTGTACTCCACTAGCGGGTAATATTAAAAATCTTATTCATTTGAACTAATATTTTTTCCTTCTTTAGTATATATTGGAAAATTAATGAAAACTAGATTTTTTAAATACTGGAGTCAGTGTCATGTGCCTCACAATAAATTTCCCAAATTTAATTCATGAAATATTGAGAGCCTGAAGTACATTTTAATATTGTAATTTTCCCTTTGTAATGTCTACTTAATTTATAAACCAGATTATAAGTTTAAGCACATGTAAAAATTCATAAATTTTCAAATGTTTGAGGTAAACTTTGCAGTATATATAAAAGTACAAAGTTTGAATTACACTTTTTTAAAGAAATACAAAACACCAAAAGATAATTTTTTCCCATGTAGAGATAAAAGCTACTCTACTTTTGGAGAAATAGATTCAGTACTAGTTGTATGAATTATACTTTTCTTCAATTTTTCTTAGGTTTATTTTTCTGCATTGAAATTGATTAATGAAAAATTTATAAATGATGAATTTAGCAAAGCCATAATAACAAAGGTGGTTATTTTGGAGAGAGGTGTTTTCACTTTCAGTGGAAGTGAACCAGAAATCGACTTGTTTGTAAGGTTGTAAACACATATTTTTCCAAAATTTGAATATAACAGATATATTATAAATGACATATATTATCTACTATTTTTAAATAAGATGATATAATTAAAATTTTATATATGATATATCACATACAAGAAACATCTTTTCTATATTGGACTTTAAATACAGACACTTTTATGTTCAAATAATGGAATATTTATGTTCAAATATTACGAAAGCATATTGACATTTTATATGATGTGTAATCATCTTTCATATTATACTAAAAACTCTGGAGTCAGCTCTGTCAAGAAAGGTTCACTGCATTTTATCAGCACATAGAAGAGTGTTCAGCATATAACGGGATCAATACATATTTGTGGAATTAATAACACATTTAATGAATGAGTAGATATTAAATTACAAGCATATTAGTTTCTACATTCAATTTAATTTTTTAAATGGTGTTTTCTATAATAAGACAACCACATAATTGTGCTTAAGTTTCTAAAATCTTAAAATCCTTAAACAGGCATACATATGGGGAATCTAATATTCAGTTAACTAAAAAGTTACCAATATTCAGTTGAGTGGCCTAAACAAAGACTTAATCACACTGATCCAGGACACAGACCATAATCAATCACAATTCTGATATCTACCAGGTCCCAGGCTGCCAGTACTGGAACTTTAAAGCTAGTAACAACCCCATCCCCACTGTCCATTGTTCTGTGCTACACGGGCAGTGTTAGTCACCTACTTCCTCCCACATACATGATCCCACGTTATCTGGTATGTCCTCAGTTCCATATTCATTTTTCCACTAGTCACTTCCCTCTTGAAATCTCTTTAATGCACTCTCTGGAATCTTATTGTTCACTATAAGTAAAATACTATGAATCTCTTCTTTTTGAAACACATCCCCTTTATCTGTTTCCTTCCAAAAACATGGCATCCTTTGGACCTTTTATGTGGAACAGTCATCAATTTTAGAGAAGTTCATACTAGGTCTTGTAATGAAAACAGGAGCTGGCCACTATTGGATTCTTTGAAATTAATAACACTGTGAATTGCAGACTTAATATTTTAGTTACTGTAGATCGAGATAGAGGAACAATTGATAGTTCAAAAACATTCCTTCTCACTATTTATTGAGTCTTCACTTTCAGAATTTTATCAATTGATTGTCTTGTCTTATTGCTCCTTCAGCTGCTGAACAGCTGCTAATAATCATCCTGGCAACTCCCTTTTCATCTTTATAGGGTCACATCTGTATTGCTTGAATCAGTTCAGGAAAGAGAAATCACTGTAATTGTTTCAGGGAGAATGACATTAATGTCAAGGATTGGATATACAAGTGATGGAAAAGCTGGAGTGCAACCAGGGGGAGGTGAGGCATTTAGCAACATCCAGAAACCTTTGACACTTCCTTTTGCTGATGAGATCATAGAAGCAGGTAGTTATACTTGTGCTCAGAAACCAAAGCATTCCAGGAGCAGCTAAAACCTTGTAAAAGTAGGAAATAAGGAACTTCCCTATAGAAATTGTGATCCCAGAGGAAGGAACTGTCTTTTGGAATTTAGCACCCAAAACAGAGAGCCCCTGTTATAGATAACACTGTGGAGAGAGCAAGAGACAAAAAGAAACACACTGGCTTCTTGGTTTTCCTGTGGCTCCAAACTTCTGCTAGGGGCCTCCATTAGTTGCATGGAAACCTGAAAATTGTAGATCCCTGCTGTATAGAGCAAAGCAGAAAAGGCACAGGGAAGAATGTGAGAGCAAATGGGCCAACGAACAGTACAACAGCCTGGCTAGATAACGAATGTTTGTTTGTGCTTTCTTCTTACCGAATCTTTTGTTATTTATTTATTCATATATGTATGTATGTACGTATGTATTTGCTCTTGAAACATTGATTTAAGCTCTCATTTCAATACTGGACAGAAATGGAAATAATAATAGCTTCTAGGCCTTTTGGCTAAGATCCAGGGTAGAAATGGCAATAATAGAAATACATATGTTTTGCTTCTGACTTTATATAGAGTGACTCAAAAATTTTGCTACTAATAATGGGGTGTGTTTTTGTAGATACCTTTTATCAGTTTAAGTGAGCTACCTTCAATTTCTATTAGTAAGAATAGTTATAAATAGTGCATATTTATGTTTTATATTTTTTTGCTGGCAATAATAGAAATACATATGTTTTGCTTCTGACTTTATATAGAGTGACTCAAAAATTTTACTACTAATAGTGGGGTGTGTTTTTGTAGATACCTTTTATCAGTTTAAGTGAGCTACCTTCAATTTCTATTTGTAAGAATAGTTATAAATAGTGCATATTTATGTTTTATATTTTTTTGCTTATCAAAAATAAGGTTTCTATAATATTTTCTGTAATCAGTAAATGTAGTAAATAATATTCATACATTTCTATTGTTAAATCAACCTGACATCTTTAGGGTGAAACCAACTTATTCATGTTATATCATTTTGTATATGCTACTTAATTTAAGGCTGGTATAATATATTTACGTTTTTTTATGTTTATTTATTTTTCAGTTTTTTTTAATGTTCCTTTCTGCTAAAGTATTAAGTTTAATAAATAAATAGAATGATTTGGAGAATACTCCTCGTTTCTATTGTCTACTTTTCTATAATATTGTAATGAACTACTTCCTGAGAATCTGGCATAGCTAATCTACAAAGCCTTCTGGTGCTACTGTCTTCCTTTTGCAACTATATTAATTGCTTTAATAGTTATGTGATTATTCAGGATTTATATTTATTCTTGGCTAAGCACTGGTAAGTTAAATTTTTCTAGATATTTTTATATTGCTGTTTATGCTGTAAAATTATTCAAGGCTATTAATAGCATGCCCTCATTGTCTTTGTAATCACTGCAATATCTGTCACTTAATCTATTTTTATTCTTAACATATATTTTCTGGGTGACATTTGTTTTTCTCTAGAAAAGCCTGGACAGTTTGAAAAATTTTATTACTAATTTTAAGGGATCAACTTTTGGCTTTGGTTACCCTCTTTACTGACCTATTTTTCATTTCATTTATTTAATTTCTTATTATTTACTTTACAATAATTCGGACTATTATTTTGCTGTTTTTTTCAACTTGTTAAAGTTCAAAATTCTTTTCTAATTTATGCATTTAATGCCACAATTTTTTCCTTCACATTAAACGTTTGCTGCAAGTCTCAGGTTTTGATATATACTATTTTATTATCTTCCAGTGATAAGAAGCCTGTACATTTTCTTTATATGGGGCTAATAGATTTTTCTACAGAGATGGAATTATTATATAATCTTCCTTTTCCAGTGTGACAGTCACTAGCTATACGTGGCTATTGAAATGTGCAACCAAGAAACTGAATGTTTAATTATGCTCAATTAATTTACATTAAATAGCCACATGTAGCTAATGGCTACCTTATTAGACAGCTCACCATAAAAAAGAAGTGAGGCATTAGCTGGTAGAGGATATTTAGATAACAGGCATGTTTTAAAACAGGAGTTGTGTCATAATGGTTGTATGTTTGTAAGCTGAGGTATATAATCTAGTAAAGAAGCAAATCTTAATGATTCAAAAGAGAGCAAATTCACATGAGTTATATTCTTTAGTAGTCCAAATGTGGATATGAACATGGGCTACCATGTGCAATGGGAAGACTCAGCACCGGATAGGAGCTTAAGATGGAGCAGAGTGTGTAAGTAAACATGCAGATATGATGAAGCGTGTAGTGTTTTTAATATCAATCTCCTCCTTATAATTATTGAATAGGCCTTGTATTACTGGAATTGAACAATATTTCCAGCTAAAAACTAATGTCATAGCCACTCTTGCAATAGCTTTGGCCAGTGACAATAAGCATAATTTATTGTCTATAATCAATAAAAGCAAGTATTTTCTTCCTCACCCATTCTGTTGACTTCCGTAGAATGAGGAGTAGAGTGAAGATCCACCAGCGATCTTGTATTTCTGATGTACTGAGAATGGAAAATACTCATTATTAGTCTAATGAGCATGAAGCCACCAGAAGCAGTAATGGACTGTCTACCTCCAGATATGTTTCACCTGAAAGAAAAATAAACCTTTAACTTGGTTACACATTTTTTAAGTGTTTACAAAACACAACTCTTAAGATAGACATAATTCAAAAGTGAAGTAATAACACAAACTAAAATGCAGCTGAACAAGGCATTAAGAAAGCAGTTGTTTAAATTTCATATGGTACAAGATAGAGCAGGTATTAAAAATAATAATAATAACCACTTGATCAAATCATCATCCAATATATGTTTGAAAATAAACTAGATGGTTACAGAGACTGTAAAACTAAAGACAATAATAAATGTTTAGAACATCCCATGTGGTGGCTTCTTGATGTTTTTAGTACAGTCCTGGAAGAAAAAGATTAATACAGAT
>NW_007727809.1:8426-10098 GCF_000696425.1 Galeopterus variegatus | reverse complement strand
GCGGATGCTAACTTCATTTTTAACTGATATCATGTAGTCCTTTTCTAATGACTTTTGTTTTACCAGGGAAATAGGAAATGAACTCTTCAGCTGAGAGTGAGTAGGGTTTGAAGGAATGGAGATTTTGAGAGAGCAGAGATGTGAAATAGATTTTTAGAAGAATGTGAGAATACATAGACTATAAATACACAGTAGAAATGTCAAACAGCACTAAGGACTTTCTAAGTCATGTGTTGAAATTAAAAATAGNACTATATGGAGATAAGCTCTTGGTTGTCATTAGTCACACGAAAAATTGCCCAGAAGCAAAGAAACAGAAAGCTTACAGGATTTTGAGAGCATTACCACAACAACTACCTAAAACATGGCTGTCTACACATGTACATGGGCCTGTGCATGTGACTGTACCTATCTTTGAATAATCAATCCCCAGGCCCCCAAAACTGTAGTCTATGAAGTACCCTGTGTAACCTCTGAAGTTCACAGAAAGACATCATCCTCAATCCTCATTTCAAAATGAGTCACGGAGGGTAATGAATGATGAAGAAATGACTGGTTAATGACGAAGAGGTGCACGCACACAGGCGGACCAGAAAGTGGAGGTCTTGTTCTACGACCAGATTTTTATCACTGTCCTGAGCCAGTGTCCGGTATGTGTTTTCTGTTCTCTTTCTGACTGGGAAGGTTTTGCGTGTATATGTACCTGTATGTGACTGTGTGTGTGTGTGTGTGAGAGAGAGAGAGAGAGAGATTTTCCTCTGCATTTTCAACTTCTGTATTCTGAGTATGATGGGACTAGATATATTGTTTTGCAGGTTGTATGTTTCATTTCCTCAGAAACACAACACGCAGATGAGATGGAGAGGACGACACAACATCTAGAGACCTCAGACTTTGAATCAAGATTTCGAAAAACAGAAGACTGACGCAGAGAATAATGAGTTGCCTGTCCAACATTATTTTTCCCCATCTTCTCTAGGCACTGAATCACTGTTATGATGACTGCCCTGTGCCCAGCCTCCCACAAGGATGGAGAGATGATAAACTTTAAGTAAAGGAAGTGAGTTCGTTTTTTGCAAATACCTTTAAAGGGAGTTGACTTGGCTACAGATGCGTACTTTTTCATTTCCATTTCCATTTCCATTCCCTTTCCCTTCTGTCTGGAATTCAGAAGTCATGATTGGAGGTCCTGTAGTCACTGGTGCTGGAGAGTCAAACTTAATGACAGAAGCCACTCATTAAGAATAGGACAACATGGGCCGGCCCATGGCTCACTCGGGAGAGTGCGGTGCTGATAACACCAAGGCCCCGGGTTCGGATCCCATATAGGGATGGCTGGTTCGCTCACTGGCTGAGCGTGGTGCTGACAACACCAAGACAAGGGTTAAGATCACCTTACCAGTCATCTTTAAAAAAAAAAAAAAAAAAGAATAGGACAACAGAAAAGTAAAAGAAGTAAGATTCTGTGATCACTAGTGAGCTGCCATGGCATGTCTGGACTTTGTGCTCACAGAATTTATGTGAGTTGAAAACTAAAAGGAAAGGAAGAAAGAAAAAGAAAAAAAAACAAAAAACCTCTGTTTCAGTGACAGTTTTGAGAAGTCTCTGATCGCGGATGCTAACTTCATTTTTAACTGATATCATGTAGTCCTTTTCTAATGACTTTTGTTTT
>NW_007727809.1:0-7753 GCF_000696425.1 Galeopterus variegatus | reverse complement strand
ACAGTAGAAATGTCAAACAGCACTAAGGACTTTCTAAGTCATGTGTTGAAATTAAAAATAGTTAGCAAGTTTGTATGTGTTTCACCTGCCATCATTAGCTAGAGTAGACAGGAAACTGGATTTAACCTCCTGTGGTTTTGTCAGGGAGAGAGGAACAAGACAGTGACTCCTTACCAACTGCTCACATTCTGTATGTATCACAAGTAAACATCCTAAAAGCTTACATCTTGTGGAGAACCGGTATTATTGCTATCGAGAATATTGCAGATTACCTAATATCTGTCCTCTTGAAAGTCTGCTGCTCCTCACCAGCTACCCTTTCCAAGTCCAATTAACTTTGGTTAGAGTGGTAATGTAACAAGTCAGTATTTTGTTTACTTTTTCCCAAAGATACTACAGACATAGAAGGTCCTCATGACATAATCATATTCAATTTATGCACATGCTAACTGCTATAAAATGCGGAGATAGCAAATATACTTATTTATGTTGCCTTTCCAAGAGCAGTGAGATCTAGCTTATCTTGAAATTTGGTTTGGAGACATCAATAAAAATTTTAGTGAAAACATCCATTTATCTACTTGCCCTTTCCTGTTTGCCTTATTTGGTTATGAAGTTTTCACCCCTTACATTCAAATTACATGTACTCTAACTTGCATGTTACTCACCAATCCTTACATCAGGAATTAATTTCATGTTGTTGAAATTAAAAGTGCATGTTCAAGTTATCCCCCCCCACACACAAAAGGAATTTTTTAAAAATGTTTTCCTTAATTCAATGTAAAGCAGAATTGAACTTTTTCAGAAATGTTAAGTCAGTATACCTATAACATTTAACTAAATTGAAAACATCTTTTTAACAAAAATCACTGTTTTTTTTTCCGGATTTCATTGCATGAGTAATTGAAAATTATGATACAGCGAGCTTAATTGCTCTTGTGTTAATATTTCAGTAGCTGCAGAAACACAAATGAGAAAACAGGGCAATGCAACTGTAACAGGAAGAAAAGTTACATATCAACTATAATATTTTCTTAACTATATGACTAATACTCAATAGATACTGATATAATATAAGTAGATTTCTAATATAAATAGCACTCTTGAAAATGTTCCTCAAATGTCAGGTATTGAAAAATATCCTAAAATTATTGAAAATGTTTTTTTAAAATTCATGCAAAGTGTAAGAACACATCTTTATAACCCTTGTTGTTAATGTTTTCTGAACAGAAGATTAAAAAATAAAAAAGATTGAAATATTTGATTTTACTGGCAATAGAGAAGGATATAGGAATGTCTGACTCTCAGCAAAGGGGATGAATAAAGTAGTACCTATAAGTAGTAGGATATATTTAGCTAAAATCTCCCTGAAGTGAGCAGTAAGGAGTTACATTAATATGTGAGATGGCATTTATTAGAAATAATTACTCTCAAATGGCTTTTTATTACTTAAAATTTAAGATCACTGATTATGAATTAGAGATCATCAATTTAAATTTGTTCCAGGTTTGGATAGGATTTCTTGACATATTGGGTAAATATTATACATGAAATTATACATCTTAAATTTAATCAGGCTAAGTCAAAAGCTTACATGATTTTTTTTAGATGAAAAGAGAGAAAAGAGGTCCTGGTAATAACCCAATTAGGCTGATGTTAACTGAATAAATTTTAGGCATCTGTAGTGTAGGAGACAGTGCTCAGGATTCTAAGTTCTAGAAAATATACTAAGACTCAGGTTTAGGGTAGGCAACATTTTATTTTGCCATTAATGTACACTTTTGCCATTATACTATTTTGCCATTAATGTTAAATGTACTTTTATAGACATACACACACATAAAAAGGCACACACATACAAATTCATATATACAAATAACTTACTATAAATATCATTTAATAATAAAACGGATGTGTAACTCTATAGAAATAAAAAAGGCAACTTCTTAAAATGTAGGACAATTCTGAAAACATATACCTTTGGTTTTATGGAATCTCCACTTAATTGTTCGTGCTTTTCTCTTTTTACTGTGGGTGGGTAAAATCTTTATTTAATTGGGTACTGGTTAAAAGATTAGCATTTGTGATCCACTGGTATAGTGGACAGAATTTAGGATGGAGTCAGAAGATCAAATTTGAGTCAAGCCTTCTTAGGAGTGCGGTTACATTTGAAGCCACCATTTCCTTTAATGTTCAACAGAGTAAGAAATATACATATATCATTCTTACTAATTAAAAAAGTTATAGAAAATAAAAATTGATATGTGAAAGCATATTCTGAATTATACAGCTTTATGCAGAAGTTATTATTTTTTCCTAAGTAGTGTTTATTTATTATTTTTTTTTATTTTATTTTTTTTTCCTTTTTGTCTTTTTTCGTGACCGGCAACGGATCGCAACCCTCAGTGTCGCGCCCGTACCGGACCGGGACCGGCAACGGGATCGCAACCCTCGGTGTTGCTCCCGCACCTCGCTCAGCCAGTGAGCGGCCGGTCTGTATGTGGGATCCGAACCCTCGGCGGGAGCGCCGCCGCGCTTCCCAAGCGGCGCACTACAGCAGTGCGCCACCAGGCCGGCCCCTAAGTAGTGTTTATAATGGATGAGTGCCAATTTAGGAGAAATTCTCTAGTGCTAAAGCATAGGGTATTACATTCGGCCTGACACATAAACAGCACTGTTACTAGAGAGGATAATGGGACAAGCCTTGACTTAAGTTAATTGTTCACATATGGGTCTCAATTTCTTTGTTAATGACATAGGTTCTGAATTTGTATTTCACAGGAAACTGTTCACAACTGGTTTACACAGGTTCTGTAAATCTCCTAAGATTGGTCAAAAACTACCAGTTTTCTTGGGACAAGTGTACATCCTTTTTGAAATACTAAAACCCACATATTTTAAAATGAGGAGATTTTCCTTATTAAAGGAAAGAGTAAAACAAATTATTTAGATTTTGACTCAAGTGACGTATTTGCCAAATTTTTCTGTGGTACAAAATTGAGAGAAATAAATTTATTAGATGACAAAATGAAGTTTCAAATATATATTTATTTAATATGACAATGAACAGAATCAGTTGAGATGAAATTAGGTATACATATGTGTAAAACTCAGCAGAAATGTAGAACAAATAGATGAACTATGTAATTATAAGGGACTTTGATGCATGTCTCTCAATACAAAAATTAGAAGATTTAGCAAAATAATAAATGAGTTATATCTTAAGGATATCTAATGGACTCTGTACCTTGTAATAGAAAATACAGCTTTTCCCCAAATACTTGCGAGCCCTGCATCTTATAAATTTTGATATGTTGCAGTTTGATTTTTATCTCAAAGTACTCTCTAATTTCCCTGTGACTTTTCTTTTTAACCATTGTTTATTTAGGGGTGTCATTTAATTTCAACACATTTATGAATTTTTAAAATGTCCTTCTGCTATTGTGGTCAGAAAATATATTTTCTATGGTCTTAGTCTTTTTAAATATATTAAGACTTGTTTTGTGGCCACAAATAAAAAAAAGAAAACAAAAAAAAATACCAGGTTGATTTGTAATTTGTTTTCTCTTGATCACTGCTGAGGTCAAGTACCCATTGATAGCTGGAATAACTTTGTAATTACTGTATTGTTAAAATTAATGTTATGCGTTCCATGCATTTTCATTTGGTTGACATTCATTTTCACTTGAAGTTGAGAAATTCCTAATGTAATATATTTGTATGGTCTTTTTCTACGACATTCAAGCAGGCCGATGCCCATCCACACAGCCGCCATCCTATACACTGTTCTTACTTATCTGCCACCAGTCAGGAGATCTGCCAAGAGACCCACCTGACCTTCATCATCTCCCTTCAAAAGACCCGAACTGAGATCCCTCTCAAGTCTTGGAACAAAGAAAGGACAGGCAGTGGCCCTCACTGACACCCCCCAACCTGCATTAAAGCCCCGTGGCAGGTACCCTCTCCTCTCTGTGAAGCTGACAGATGACAGGCCTGACGGTTGCTCTATTGAAATACTCCAGGATGCCTCCAAGACAAAATACATGGGCCCCACCTTCAACACTGGGCACCATCCAAATGTCCTGAAGTGAAGTCACGGTCCAGCCCACAGCCTGACACTTATAGACTGGGCCAGAGCTCCAATCTCGATATCAGGGCACCAGGTAAGAGATCTGCCCAGATCGCCATCCAGCCTTGCTGGATTCCCCCAAAGAAACTGAGAGTCAGCCCCTATCCAACCCCCGACAGGAACACTCAGAGACTTCAGCTGACTCTCCAGCCTCTGCTAACTACCACTGGATTTAGACCAAAAGCGTTACCCCGTACAATGAGGAAAATTCCAGCCCAAGTGCCACAAACTGAGCTCCAGCCTCCACTCAATAGACCTCCCCTGGATACTGTCCAGGTCTGCACCATGTCCTGTCATCCCTGACTCAGCCATGTTCCAGGCCAGCCACTCAGAATAGTCGTCAGGAGATTGGACAATGGCTGGTGGAGATCCAGCTTCATAGTAGCTCCCTTGTTCCATCCTCCTGAGAAACCACCCCCTCCTGCACAGAGCCCTCACATCCCACAGAAGTCTGAGAGACACTGTCCCTGTATCCCAGTGAGTGTCCTCTACGAGGACCTTGAGGTCTCCTCCTCCTCTGAGGAGAATGATTGGGAGTGAGACACCACATGAAAGGAAAGATGGCCTTCAGTGTCGTGTGACTTGGAGGAGACTGTTGGACTGAGGAGGGGAAAGTGTAGGGAGCAGGCTGTGTCTTGGAATCAGAACCTCCGTAGATGTGGAGCAGGTGCAAACATGGAAGCCCAGTAATGCTGTGAAGAGACACACAAACACTGCACATTTGTAACATGTAAACCTTAATTGTTTTAAATGAAACTTAGCAAACAAGCATATAGTTTTGAAATGAAGCTCAGTTTATAATAAACCGAGTTGGCATTCAGGAGCAATATTTAAATTATAATGTAAATAGAAAACTGTAAAATTAATTTGTATTTGGTGTCCAAATAACTGAATTTTCAGAAACTCTGGGTAATCTCTCTGATCTACATCTTTTTAGCAGTAACCTGCTCTAAGACAAGAGTTTTTGACTCTGTGGAAGTCTTAAAGTGAGAACCATTGTTGGGAAAGTTCTCTTGGCCTGGCACATTGTTATTATTTTATGTTGTTGAAATTATGTTTCTAAATTTTTTATGTTGATAATACATATGAAATGTTGTACTGGTATTTTGACTTCTTAGCAATGCAAATTATTTAAAAAATTCTTTCTATTCACCAAAGTTTATTTGTCAGGAGTAATGAGGACCTTGACAAGATCTATGGCTTATTAGAAGTGCAGAATTTCAGGCAAAATTCAGCCCAACAGCATCAAAAGATGCATATTAACAAAGTCTTTAAGTGAATCTTATGCATGTCAACATGCGATAAACACTGGTGTAGACCGATTCACATTTTGACTCAGGGTGGAATTATGTGGCTTGCTCAAAAGTTTTGATTACTGCATTCAAGTTTATTTATGTTGTATGCTTCAAGTATTTACAACTTAATTGTGACTTACATCTTGTTACAGCTGAATAAAAATTCTCATACCTGGGTCCTACCCCAGAGGTGAAAAATAAAATAAATAAAATAAAATATAAAATAAAATAAAATAAAATAAAATAAAATAAAATAAAATAAAATAAAATAAAATAAAATAAAATATAAAAAAACACAACTTTTTTCCCAGTACTCATGAAATATTTTAAAAACTGGCACCATTTTAACCCCCCCAAACTCAATAATTTATAAATGTAGAATTAATATAGACAGCATTCTAATTACAAAATAAAATACTTCCCAAAATGTATTAGGCACAAAAAAATTTACAGGACAGAGTTACAAAACCTTCAAAAATCATAAAATTCCAATGTCATTTAAGTTGTTTGATCATGACTATTTAGCATTGTCTGTATATAACAGTTAAAGCCATTAGATGAAAGTAAAAATATAAATAAAAAATACCTTCATAGAACTACAAATATGTATACTGAATACGTACATTAAAAACCCAAGTCAGTCAATTAAAAAGTAGTGCAAAGAAAACTACAACCAACATGAAAAATCGATAACTGGAAATTATCAGTTTTTCTATATAAATACAACCATCACTCAAAATGTATAATGGGTGAGAAAAGTCTATTTGTTACAATGTGTGTACACATACATACATACACAAAAATACACATTCACAAATGTAATACATAGAAATAAAGTTAACAGCAAAAGGAATGATAAACCCTGTACTAGGAAAAATGTAAAATGTACGTGAAGGAAAAAATGTAAATACCCCCCCCAGAAATACATTTTATGCTATTAAGAAGATCTATTCTGCATAAAGATGTCATTTTTCCTTGATTATTTGATAAATTAATGTGCACTCCCAAATATCAGTAGGCTTCTTTTTAGAATACCAAAATTGCTCATTCTACAGTTTCAACATAAAAATAAACAATCAAAAGTTGCCAAGAAAACTCTGAAAAAGAAAAGCAATGAATGAAAAGTAGCTTGACAAAGTACTTAAAATATCATAAACCATCGTCAAAATGGTGAATCGACAGAGGGACCAATCGTTGAGAAGTGAATGTCCAGAAACCCACCCAAATTACACAGCATTTGATATATAATAGAAGTGGCATTTTAATTAATAACAGAAATATAGAATTTTTAATTCTTAATGTTTGAAAACTAGCCACTTGCAAAAAAGAAAAACAAATGATGCTTATCCCAGCCTCACATTTTACATATACAAGGACAAATTTTGAGTGACTTGGGTTTTTAAATGCAACAAAACTAATCCATAAAATAAATAGGAAAAATGGGTAAATTATTTTTACTCTTGAAGTACACTTGATTTTTAATCTTTAAGTGAAGGACTTTTCAACTTTTAATCTTTAACTGAACCTTGGATTTTAATTTTGAAGTGAAAGACTCTTATCAAGAAAGCTTCTAAATCAATATTGAAAGAGCAACTACATAAATATTTTTAAATCTGCATTCTTAAATAATATATAAAAATGTCAAAATACAAACAGGCAAATATTTGCAACTTATAAGCAATGGATTACTCTATTATTGTAAACAGCCACTAAAATTGAAGAAGGAAAAATATTTACAAGCAACACAAAAATGGTGAGAAGAAATAAACAGTTTGCAGAAAAGAAACTACTGCTTTAAATTATAAGTTTTCTAGCCTCATTCATAATAAGAAAAATGCATTTGTTTTTTTTTTTTTTTTCTTTTTGTCTTTTTTCTGACCGGTGACGGGATCGCAACCCTCGGTGTTGCGCCCGCACTGCGCTCAGCCAGTGAGCGGGAACCGGTCTCCACATGGGATCTGAACCCTCGGTGGGAGCACCGCCGCACTCCCAAGCAGCGCACTCTCCAGTGTGCCACCGGGCCGGCCCAGAAAAATGCATTTCTAACATGCATTAAGATACCATTTTTCAGCTCTTGGACTGACANTGGTGAGTCTCTTAAGGAGTAATCTAGCCATATCCATCAATATGACTTAACATACCTACCATAGACCTTGCACAACCACTTTGGGAAAATTTCTAGTAGGTGTTCATACAGATAAGGTATGTGAAATTATATATATATACAATGTTATGATAAATGATATTGTGTGTAATAGCAAAAACTGTAAAAAAAATGCCTATATACAAAGTACTGATATACAATACTATAATATGCTAAAGGAATACT
>NW_007727808.1:366036-366745 GCF_000696425.1 Galeopterus variegatus | reverse complement strand
CCTTGGGTTTCTGTACAGTCCCTCACGGTTACCCCGCGCCCTGCCAACACCTTCGTAACTGGACCCTTTGTAGAAAACAAACAAAACAAAAACAAAACAAAACTCCTCAAGTCATTCTAATTTAGTAGGTCATCTGTTCCCTGGAGGAATTCTAAATGACTTGAGACCATCTCTTGTGATCCTCAAATCAGACTCTAGGAGTCATTTTAATCTCCCTCTCTTGTATTTTTAATCCTCACCAGCTGTCAAGCCCAGTCAGATATTCCTGGGAGTGGGCATATCTCTCCTACCCCAGGTGACTTTCTTATCAGCTGAGATCTTTATTTATTTATTGAATCATAGTTGATTATACATATTTTTGGGATTCAACATTGACACATGTTGATCAAATCAATATTGCTAGTATGTATATTGCTACAGATTGTAATTATTGTTTATGCCCCTTGTCCAATCTCTCCCTCCCCCCTCCCCCCTCTAATTACCCTAGATTTCTTCTCTACCTCTGAAAGAGTAAAGGTTACTCTGTTGATTCGTTGCCTAGATGATCTGTCTAATGCTGAGAGGTGTGTTCAGTTCCTCAATATTGTCACAGAGCAGATGCTTCTTCTGTCACTCTGGAATGGGCTTTGTGGAGAGAGACAACCTCTCCTTTTCTTTGGTCTCTGCTGGTGACTCTCCTTGTGTCAATGCACTTCAGTGGCTGGCAGAC
>NW_007727808.1:308510-364631 GCF_000696425.1 Galeopterus variegatus | reverse complement strand
CAAGTAACTCCATCTGAAGGGCGCAGCTGCAGCTTCTGCCGGCTCCTGCTCCATGTGCTCAGCAGTTTCAGGCTTAAAGCGGCCGTGGCCCGAAACTCGCCAAGCCATTTTTTCTTTCTCTTATTGTGGCTTCTCCCACCTTCATGAACTCCATAGGTCTCTCTTCCTCTTCCCCTGAGCTCCAGCGGCCCCAGCTTGGCTGTTGTTACATTTTAATAGTTGTAAATTAGTTGATTTGTGGGAGAGAGTGATGCTGGGGACTGTCTATTCCGCCCTCTTGACCAGGACACCGCTGAAATCTTGATAATTGCTTATTTGAGTTTTCCAGCTGCTTTCTCAGTGGTTTTCTGCCTCCATGTCCACCCCTCTTCAATCCATTCAATGCACCAACAGGATGGTGGGCACATCCATCCCCAAGTCGCAAGTGCTTAAAAGACAACATCTAAGCTGCCCAGCATACAAGACACAGCACCCTGTGGGGCTCGACCAGCTCCCCAGCTTCCTTTTCGGTGCCCCCTCTTCCCCTGCCCTCAGTGGCCACCCCTCTGGCCGTGGATGAACTCTGTAGTTCACCACTTGCAGTCATGTTCAGTGATGGAGTCTTTGCCCAGGAGGAATGGGCACAGTATGAGGAAGTGATGGTGTAAGGGACAGTGTTTGCACCTGCTGTGCAGGGTGTGGAGCATTGTGTGACGTGAGCTGTAAACCCACCCGCCCGCTCCTCCTGCTGAGAGGGTGCCACCACCCAGCCCAGGGTGTGAAGAAAACTATGTTTCCTTGAACCTGACTTCAAAACACAAGCCAACTCCTTCATCTTGTTTCAATATTAGGTAACAATCTCTGCTGAATTTTTAAAGAAATATGTCAGTTCTTAAGGAATTTCCAGGAGCCTGTTGCCCATCGTGACTTTCCCTCACTTGCTGCCTCAGGAGCTCGTGGTTTTGGAGTGCCCCTTTCTCCTTCATGCCAGGGGCTTCTGCGCACGTGGCTCCTCTGCCCGGGCGTCCTCCCACTCTTCTCTTACCAGGAGAAACCTGCACATTCTCCAAGACTCGGCATAATGCAGGCAGGCACTCCTTCCTTTTATCCCTGAAAGCTTGTGGCATGTCCTTCTGTTACAGCACGCATCTCCTGTGCTGTAGCCGGCCTATCTCCCCCCGCTGGACTGGGAGCCCCAGAGGGCAGAGGTCAGCTCACCTGTGTAACCCCGTGGACCTTGCTCTTGCTTGCTGCCTGCCCTTGTGCTGCCAGGCTTCCTGCTACAGGTCGTACCACACCCTAGAGCAAGGCTGCAGCTGAGGTCATGTGTTACAAAGCTCTGCCACTCCTGCTCCACGGCCTGAAAGAGGCAGCAGTCAGGAGCCGTGGGCCTGGCTCTCCAGGGGAGAGACGTGTCCTGATGTCAAGTCACATCGGCCTCTCTGAGTGCGGGAGTGGTCACTCCCTCACCATTCTGAAGTTTTAGCCTTTACAAGAAGCTCAAGAGCATCCGATTGCTCCTCAGCTGTGAGGTGGAACTTGACTGGAACTCTGCACGGTTGCTGTAGAAGTCGTGGTCCAGGCAGGCTCAGAGGGACAGTATAGAGGTGGAGCAGAGTAGATGGGTGAGTACGGGCCCATGAAACACCCAGGCACTAGCAGCAGCATAAACCTTGCCACTCCTGGGCTGAAGGGGCACACGGACAGGCTGTTGCAGATCCCAGCAAGCGCTCTGTCTGCCCTCAGGCACTGTGGCCACTGATGGGGGAAGGGCAGAAGAAATAAATACCCCAAACTTTCTTCCCCTTTTCTGATTCTGCCAGTGCCTCCCAACGGATGAACCCCACTGGAAACCAAAGGCACAGGTCCCTGGATGGCAATCCACAGACATTAGCTTCATGGAGCCCAAAATTAGGAGAGAAGGCTGGAGAATGCCTAGAGAATCATAGAGAGCGATCACTTTGGAATATTCTGAATTATCAGTTATGCTCTGCAGGGTGGCCTGGAGTCCCTAGGATCGGTTATGGACTGAACTGTGTCCCTAAGATGTGGGTTGAATAGTCCACGTAGCTGTCTGGTTCTCCAGTGGCCCCCTATCTTTGCATGGCTGTGGCATCCTTCCCCTGGAAGAAAAAGACAAGTAGTAAATTTGGGGTGGCAGGAAGGGGAAGCACTGCCTATTTCAAAATGCACCCCATCACAACACTCGTGGTTCATGAGAACAGTCATCCCACAGGAAAGCCTGGGAGCCAGGAGCCATCCCTCCCATGTCACTGGGCCACAGCCCAGGGGCATGGGGGCTGCTCCATCTCGGCTGCCAGCCCGGCCTTCCCGGAGCCAATGAGCACAGAGCACAAGAGCAGTTCCCTTCATTTTCCCAGGGGAGAGACAGAATTCCAGGGAAGTGTGGGTTTCAGGAACATGTCTGAATCTCTTCCCCAGTCTTAATGGGAGAGACGAGTGGTAGTTGAGTCACGGATTTGTAATCAGAGACAGACGATCTGGTGCTTCAGATGTGGAGGACAGGCTGTCCCACAGTATCCGAGGAACTGAGGATACAGCACTAGAATGAGTGTCCAGAAGGACACCCGAGCTGGGCAGGCTGGACGTGGAAGGCAGAACTGGGATGAGCAGCCCAAAGTTCAGGGCCGGGGGCATGAGAAAAGAGAATCATATCTAGAGGAAGACGAGCTGGGTGGAGTGTGAGCATGACCACTGGGCAGCGGTGGCCTGGAGAAGCAGCTGAAGGGTCCAGAGCAGAGAAAGCACCAGGCTTATTATGAATGCAGCTAAGTGTGTCTGGATGAAGGAAAGTATTTTGTCAAGTCAAGAGCAGTACTTTATGTATTTAGGCTATAAGGTGTGGAAATAAACAGGCACGACTCTTATGAGAACGAGTGTGTAACAGGCCTCTCCAGCCTAGAGGCATTTCATCTACTGTTTTTACAAGTCATCTAAAACAGCAAGTTTATAGAGAAATCCCCGAAGTTGCCAATGACACTCAGCACTTGAGCATCTCCTGGCTGTAAAATATTAAGCAGACAAACTTTTCAAAGATCTTTTCATTTTTTCACTTTGGAGACAAGGGTTGTCAGGTGAAGGTGAGACGGCTCTGCCCAGTGCTCTCCCAGGAAGTGTTCACCCAACCCATGAGCTTCGTCACTGTCCTAGAGTCTCACTGAATCAGGGACACTGACTCACACTAACCAAATTAAAATCAAAGCACATCAAGGAAATTGAAACCTTTTTCATACACAGTAGAAGACATTATGATCCAGTAAAAGGATTTTACATTCCTCCTGCTAGGGGACAGCCTCTTCTTGAAGAGGTCGAAATTACAACCCCAAAGCTGCATGGTCAGCCCAGGATCAGAGCAAGGGAGGTGGAGTGTCTGAGATCCTGGTCCAGGCCGTGGCATGCTGAATCACTCCCCCACTCCTCCCAGTACGGAACAACTCTCCAGTAGTTAAATGAAGGTTGTCCTGCAGATTCCGTGTCTGCTTAGCTTGGCAGTGCTGGAGAAACGCTGCCAGTTTTTGTCCTGTTGAGCTCTCCTTTTGTGATCCAGACTGCCCCTTTATGTTCATACATGACCGCGCAGTCGGTTGGGCTTTTGCTTACTGAATAGTAACTGCGTTCCTGTGGTGCCTGTCTCAGAGCCAGGTCACCTTGTGTGGAATCAGGGATAACCCGAATCCTTCGGTCACTATTTACTCGTCTAGATTTCTAAACACTGTGTGTGAATTTTACTAGTTGAATCCTTGGAATCAAATCTTATTTCTCTTATCTCTAACTTCTTAGAGGAAAGAAATCTCACCTCACTTGCCCAGCCCACACCCACAGCATAATCTTCTGCCAGAAGGCTGAAAGGGACAGACGAATTTCTGCATGAGCAAAGCGGTGCATTTTAGGGAACAAATGTCTATGTGTTACCTACACTACCAGTAGGGTGCAGGGCATCATTTGTCATCTGCTATGTGCAGAGAGTACCCCTTAAAGTTTAAAAGGAGTTTCATTGAAGGAAAATTTTTCAAGTAAATTTTCTAGTAAAGTAAAATTATAAAATCAATTTCTCAAATGGATGATGTGGGTTAAAAATATGCAATAGGCACATGAGGTCTAAATAAATCCTTGTCAGACCCGTACAGACAATTAAAAGGAGCAATGGGGTTTGGAGGTTCTCTGTCATCAGTCTAGAGGAGTGACTAGGTGCTCCCACTGCATAAACCTAGACACCGCCATTAAAGAGATGACACTGGGTCAGCTGACTGTGACGCGGGAGCGCGATTCCTGCTTTGTCTCCTCACCTCGTGGGCAGTTTTAGTTCAGGAGCCCTGAGAAACAGACTCTGAGGCTGAGGTTTGTGAGCCATCGTTATCCTGGAGAGGTGCTCTGCAGAAGCAACACCCGCAGGAGGAGAGGAGCAGGGCAAGGCCCAGGGAGAAGCCGGGCTGTGACACAGCTGCAGCAGGGACCTCAGGGAGTCCTGAAAGCCACCCTGCAGTGGCTCTTCAGAGTTGCCTTGTCTTGAGGCAAGAGTGTGGGGCCTTTATTAACCCCCACCCATAAGACCGATCCCTGTCTGAGTGGTTTCCCAGGAAAGGGGATGGGACCTTGTGTAGAGTGACCTTCTTTGGCTAAGGGCAGATCCTAGGCAGGAACCAAGGGGAGAGCCTTTAGCCACCAACACTCCCGGCAGTGGGGAAGGGTGTCTTGGTCCCAGGCACCAGAACATCCAACGACGGGAGCTCACAGACCCTGACTATTTCACAGCATCTGGTCTTGCATGCTGGGGACAAGCCCACTGCTGCATCTGAGATATTCCTGGTCGGGTGTATTGTTTGCCGTTGTCATGGCACTGGGTGAAAGACGTGATCCCAGGAGCAGAGTGATCATCCCACCATGAAAACGATCTGTTCCCCGTGCCAGACCACCTTCACCCACCAACCCCAAAAGGAGCTGGCACATGGCACTGCCCCTGACAGTCCCACCCCATGCTCCAGCCCCATATTTGCTGAGGTGACATGGTGTGGCACGGGCCATCTGGAAGGCTGCTCGGGGGTGATCAGTGGGGCAGAAAATAGGCTTATGTTAAAGGGAGGCCACACCCCAGAAACTCTAGTAGGATTGTCACTGGTGCCCATCCCCAGCCGCTTCTCTACCCTGGTGCTGGCGTCCTTGTTGCGGCCTCTCCTGCACCTCCTTCCCCCTCTTGATTCTAAACCCATTGTCAAGAAGTGACATAAAATTTATTGTCATTAAGGTGTGGATGACTCATAATCGCTGTTCCCCTCCCTCCTGAAATATTTAGCTCAAGTTCTTTAGCAATCAGCTATCGTGCAAGTGAGGCATCGGTTGTGCTCCTGGCAGCACAAGTCAGGGAAGAACAGAGTCTCTGCAGGCGTGTGAGAGGCTGGTCGTCACCTGCCCAGCGTTCTTCTCCTCTTTCTTTCTAACAGAAACCCAGTTTTATTTCGTGTATTTGCTGTATTAGCTCATTTCTGTTGCTTATAACAGAACACCTGAAAATGAGTAATTTATAGAGAAATGAAATTTGTTTCTATGGTTTGGAGGCTGGGAAGTCCACAGTCCAATGGGCGAGTCCGGCGAGGGCCTTCTTGTGGGAGGTGACTCTCTACAGGGTCCTGTGGCAAAAAGAGTGTCACATGGCGAATGCTGAGCAAGAGAGCTAACCTGCTCCCTCACTTTCTTTATAAAGCCATCAGAACCATGAATGAATCAGTCCATTCACAAGGGCACAGTCCTCACAGTCACATCACCTGTCAAAGGCCCCCACCTTTCAAATGCCTCCGGAGGATTTCTCACCCTCTTCACACTGTTATAGTGGGGGGCTGAGCTTCAGTGAATCTTGAGGGGACATTCACTCCACAGCAGTGGCCACAGGGCTCAGCCAAAAGACTATACTTCCTGGCTCCCATGCAGTTAGGTGGGATCAAATTGACGTGAGTAGCCATGGGGGTGAGGGGAGGAGGCAGATGAAAGTATCGAATCAAGCAGACTCTGTTGCAGCCCTTAGCTCTTGTGCAGCATGCTCAGAAAGTGAACATGACGGCTGGAAAGACAGCAAGCATTTGGGGCAACAAGGTGGTCTTGAAGATGGTGGAGCAGAAAGGAAGAAGAAACCTCATCCCTGGAAATTTCTAGAACCACCAAACTAATCCTGGACTGTCTACTTCCAGGGCAGACAAACAAACCTCTGTTATATGCAGCCAAAACAAATCCTAATTGATACAGAAGTTGGTTCCTTGAAGTGGGGGGCTAGAGAGAAAAGAACCCAAAATACCGATTTGGCTGAATGCTAAGGACTCAGACACGGTGGTCTCAAACCCTGCTGCCTGGTGAGTGCCATGGTGAAACACGTTGTCAGTCTGTTTCCCACTGTACCATGGAAACCAGACTGCATGCTGACCAAAGCCGAAGTGTTGGGGAAAAAAAAATAAAAATTAGGTAGAAAAATTAAAAATTCTGGAATGTGGTGACCTCTTCCTGCTGCTGTCTGCAGAATCCTGCAAGAAAGTGGCTCATGTAGAACTAGCCACACTATCAGCGCAGATGGAAAGAAATGTGTTTACTAAGGGAGACACTGCTGCCTACAGCCTGCAATCGGGGTTGAATAGGAGTCTCATAATTTAAGCCTCACCCAGTTGAAAAAGCCAAATGCGTTGTGCCTCAAACTGAAGCAGTCATAAATAGTGGCTGTAAAATCGCCGTCTTTACACGAGATAAGGCTGATATCCTCTCACAGGAAGCCGGGAACTCGCTGACAAATACAAGATTGAAGGGCCTTACATTCCCGTCCGAGCTCCTTGTTTCAGAGGAGTCGAAGAAGTGACCATTGATTTGAGAAGGCAGGATGTAGGCAAACGTGAGACCAGTAAATGGAAGATGACACCCTTTCTCGGGGCCGGCCCGGTGGCACACTGTAGCGGCGGCGCTCCCACCGAGGGTTCGGATCCCACATACAGACCGGTTCCCGCTCACTGGCTGAGCGAGGTGCGGGTGCTGCACCAAGGGTTGCGATCCCGTTGCCGGTCCCGGTCCGGTACGGGCGCGACACTGAGGGTTGCGATCCGTTGCCGGACATGAAAAAAGACAAAAAGGAAAAAAAAAAAAAGAAGATGACACCTTTTCTGCTTAAAAGCTCTCTATAGCCTTTGCCTGTGATTGCTTTGCACAGGACTGAATAGAATTAAGAAAACTAGAGGCTTGCTCAACTTCAGAGAAACAAGATAAGCATAACTGTAAACCTAAACACGGCCGTCAGCAGCCTGAGGCTTTTCTGCCTTCAGAGCATTCCCTGGGCCCCAAATGTTCACCAGTAGTCAGTGGGTTAGGAGAGGTATGCAGCCCCCGAAAGAGAGCTCTCCAGCACCTACATTGGAGGTAGTCGTGGAACATAATGAAGTGACAGACTTCCAGAGTTCAGAGGATTAAGGACAGAGAGAGTTCTTCCCAGAGAGCAGAATCGAGGCTGCCCCATAAACTAACTCATCACATACTCTGCTGAAACCTTCCACGGACAGAGCCAGGAATCCTTGCTATGCTTACCCAAAAGGATTTGATAATTGCTACGGATCAACGTTTCCCATTCTCCATTTTTCCAGGTGGAAGATTTTTGCTTATTTGTGGGTTTTTATTGCAATTATCCCATTTTCTCCATCATGGTGCTTTGGTAGTTTTGGAGAAGATAACTTGCTTTTGAGCTTATGTGTCACTGACCACAAGAAGGAACACCAGACACGGTGGAGAGAACTGCACACCATCCAGATATCCCGAACTTCAAGGTGGGGAAAGTGATTAGATAAGAATTTGGAGCTGACTGTCAAGGGAAGTGGTGAATACATTCTGTGTACAGCCTTCATGGAGGTTGGGTAACAAAGGTGCAGGTGCATCAGAAACAATTAGTTGCCTAACCAATATCCATTCTTGCCCTTTTGATTTCTAACAGAACTTAAATGTTCTTTGAGATGATGTCCCTGCTTTTTAAGGGGAAAAAGAGGCTATTTTTAACAAATTCCTTTAAATTCCCTAGGGGTGGCTACAGAAATATAAGTGGTGGTCATGGGAGCTTCCAGCAAAGCTCATCAAAGGGGAAGATTTCTCTGGGAGGAGTGCTGTTTTTCATTCTTCCGTATTTCTTTTTCCTTCCAAAAACATGGCGATGATGGCTGAAGCTTTGCCAGGCAACTTGGACCACAAATCAACACTGAGTGTGAAGCCATGCTCCAAGGTGGTGGGACAGAGGGAGGCTGACCCCCTCCTCACCGTGCCTGCATGCTAGCCTTCCTTACCTGTGTCAGCATTCTTTTTTTTCCTTTTAAGCAAGAGAGAAGTAAATCTGTTCTCTTTAAGCCACTTGTACGCATGCTAGCCTTCCTTACCTGTGTCAGCATTCTTTTTTTTCCTTTTAAGCAAGAGAGAAGTTAATCTGTTCTCCTCAAGCCACTTGTATTGTGAAGCCATGCTCCAAGGTGGTGGGACAGAGGGAGGCTGACCCCCTCCTCACCGTGCCTGCATGCTAGCCTTCCTTACCTGTGTCAGCATTCTTTTTTTTCCTTTTAAGCAAGAGAGAAGTTAATCTGTTCTCCTCAAGCCACTTGTATTTTCTGTTATATGCAGATTAAGCTAATCCTGATGGATACCAGGATGAGTGCAGCCTTCACACTCCAGAAGCAGGTGCTTGCTTGCTTTGCCACCCGCAAGGCAGACCCAGGCACAGTCACAGAGCATCCAGCCTCGGCAGTTCCTACACTCTGAGCTTGCATATTCTAAAAGCCCACATTCAGAAGAATCTCAGAAGCAAGTTACACAGAGCATGACCTCTGAGATGAAGGGGACTCTGTATGGGCCCTCTCTGTCTGCTGGATGGCAGAACTGTTTATAGTCTGAGTCCAAGTACTCTGGAGACAGACAGACATCAGGAAAGGTTTTGTGTGAACTGGCTTGCTAGAAGTCTAAGGAGCCTAGAAGCTTGCTCCTCTGTTTGTTGTATCAAAAGCACAGTATCTGTTTTACTGACCAAGAGGTATAAGTCTCATGGCCTAGCAGAGAGAAAAATTGGGGGCTGTTCCAGTTTTGGTTATGACCATATCAGAACAGTAGTGATGGCCTGTTGTCTGATTTCATTTTTCCAAAGATGCTATAGATCTCCAAAATAACTCTATATTGGTTTCCTATTGCTGCTGTAACAAATTGCCACAAACTTACTGGTTTAAACAACACAAATTTATCCTCATAGTTCTGGAGGTCAAAAATCCTAAAACAGGCCATGAGGGCTATGATCCTTCTGGAGACTCTACTGGAGAATCTGTTTTCTTGCCTTTTGCAGCTTCTAGAGGCTTCCTGCATTTCTTGGCTTGTGACCCCATTCGCCATCTTAAAAACCCACAGTGTGGCACCTTCCAGTTTTTCTGTGTCCCTCTCTGTCCCACCTTACGTTGCCTTCTATCTGACTCTAACTCACAACCTCCCTGTTAAGGATCGTTGTGATTATCTTGGGCCCAACTGCATAATCTAAAATAATCTCTCCATTATAAGATCTTTAACTCAATCACAACTTCAAAGTCCCTTTTGCCACAGGAGGTGACATATTCACAGGTTCCAGTGACTAGGAAGTGGACATTTTAGGAGGTAATTATTCAGTATACAAATACCAGGGTCAACTCGATATCCTCATGGCTGTATCTATTGGCCTATATTTTCCAGGTTCCTAAATAGTTTCCTCTGCAAGTCTACATTATTATCTAAATTTTTTTGCCATGAAAGCTTTTGCCAAGAGTCCTCTATTAAGCTAAACAGACCATTCGCAGTGTTAATGTGTAGAGCTGCCAGCTGTTCTTCAGATTCCCTGTCAACCTGTGGCTGTCTTGGAGAGCAGGAGAAATTGGCTTTAGAACTATTAAAATTTTATTAGGGGAGAAGCTGATGTGGGAGGTTGCATTGCCAGGTGGAGCTGAGCAGCGCACTGCCGCGGAGGCGCTAAGCAAGGTGGAGCCATTGGCAATCGCCTTACACCAGTGTGTGGTGGGGTGATAAAGGCAGAGCCCGGGAGGACGAGATGGAAGATAAAAGCAGAATCTTCCTGTTTCAACAGTGTTTAGGGGATAGCACCATTGCAAATAGCTAACATTAACTGAGCTTTTATTATATGTCCGTGTGGCAGATTAACTTATTGGTCCCAGTTCTTCACCCTCCCTCCCATGCACATCCATGTCCTTGGCCACGTAACTTTGCCAAGTTCCTCCCATAAAGACAGAATATTTTCCTGGTCCTTGATTTGGGTTCATCCACATGACTTGTTTGCTCAACATGATGTCACCAGACTCAGAAAGGAGCAGAGGCTTCCTGGGCTTGCTTGCCTGGGCGCATCCTCTTATGCTTCTGCCACAGGAATAGAAGAATATTCCTGCTCGGCCCACCGGCCCAAGGAGGATGAGAGAAACATGGAGCACGCCCATGCTTAGAGTCGCCCCAGGTGATCTGCAGACAGATGAGAAATAATGGCTTACTGTTGCATGTGACTGAGATTCGGGAGATTGTTTATGTCAGGTTGCTTATTTCCTGAGCCAGTTGGGGATGGTTCTAAGTGTTTTTCATGAATTAACTTATATAAACCACACCTTGATCTTACAAAGCAGATATTATTAGTTTCCCTATTTTGCAGACAAGGAAACTGAGGCATTGATCTATTAAGAAACTTGCTCAAAGTCATGCAACTAATAAGTGCCAGAGCTGCTATCTGAAGCAGGTAGTATGTCCACTTAGTTCGTAACTACAGGATCACACGCAGGCCACAACCACAGGCATAAGCTTCCTTTCTTTCCCTTCTTTCCTCTTTATGGCCTATTTTCAATCTGTCCTAAAATATTGGGGTTTTAAAGCTTTTTGTTAAGTATATCAGATCAGAAATCCACTGGGCTAAAAGTCTGACAACCCAATTCTGATCCCAGTACCAATAAGGAATGCAAGATTGCCCAGATATAACAAATATTTTCTTTGCCAATTCTCTAGCCACATTTTCAAGGCCTGGTCTGGTAAACAATACACCAGAGAAACAAGGACATGTGTCTAGAAGTCAACCACGGTGTGATTTGGCTGACAGTCAGGGGCCACCCAGTTTCAGACGACAAGCCATGTTTAAGATTTTTATAATTAATATCTTCTTTCTCTTCTTCAAACTCCTGAAAAGGAGTTTTATTCTTCTGGAACACTTTTGGAAGCCGAGTTCACAGGATGGTGACAGAGGCCCAGGAGGTAAGCAGTCATCTGCACATCAGACCTAAAGAAGCCAGAATGTGAACCTGAACATCAGCACTGGACAGCAGGAGGCTCACGAGACAAAACATAGACAGAGACCGGAGGAAGAGCCAGGGACACTCCTGTTTCTAGATAAGAAACAGGAGAATGGCAAATCTACTGAGTAGCAAAAGAAATAAGAGATTTAGGAATTACTGGCCACAAACAAAGAGAGTGCAGATTTTATAAAAACTTTAAAAAATCTTTGTGGACATGTGACACCTGCTGTCTTTTGTCTGTTAGTGATTGGTAGTGAAAATCCTTAAAAACAAAACTGGTAATGGGGCCGGCCAGGTGGCGCACTGCTATAGTGCACCGCTTGGGAGTGCAGCGGCACTCCCGCCGAGGGTTTGGATCCCACATACAGACCGGCCGCTCACTGGCTGAGTGAGTTGCGGGCGCAACGCCGAGGGTTGCGATCCCGTTGCCGGTCCTGGTCCGGTACGGGCGCGACACTGAGGGATGTGATCCATTGCCGGTCCCGGTCCGGTACGGGCGCGACACTGAGGGTTGCGATCCGTTGCCAGTCACGAAAAAAGACAAAAAAAAAAAAAACAAACAAACTGGTAATGTGGTGGGAAGTGTCGAGGAGTGGTGAGCTCAGGAGCCTGTTTCTCCTGCTCGGTCTTGGGTGACTGTGGTGGTGACGATGGGAGCAATGTTGGCATCAATCGCATTTATTGAACATTTATTGTATTAAGCTCTTTATGAAATTACCCGATTTAATTTTTCAGTGCAACCCTGTATGAAGATAGTAATATTATGTCTCTTTTCACAGATGCATGGTTTAAAACTTAAAGAGGTTAAATTATTCTCCGAAGTCACAGAGGTAGTCAGTGATGGAAATAGTACTCAGATACAGAAAGTTTGACTTACTGGGTCTTAACAAACCAACAAACAAGCCAACAAAGAAACTCTTGAAACAGAGGAAGTAGTTACCATTTTGGAGAGGGAAGGGCAGGTGGCAGACTCCCCGGGAGCTCCTACAGTGGATGAGGGGCACACATGTTGCTGACCAGTGAGGAAAGCTCTAATATAAGTGAAAAGGGGTAACATGTTAAGCCCGAGATGGCCACATTCCCCTCGCTGGCCCGAGATGAGTACTCGGGTATCAGGAGCCTCAGTCTTCCATAGCCCCTGCCATGCTTATCCGGCCTGCCCAGCAGAAACTCTACCCTCCCCGTGCTGGACACACTGTCTCTTTGCTTTTCAGAACGCATTCTCCTGTGGGGCAGGGCTGGCCGTGGCAGGCAAGGCAGGGGTGAAAGAAGCATTCTGCAAACCCAGGAGCTGCCGCGGGGTGTTCTTCCTGAGATGATGGGCAGCTCCAGGCTACAGCAGCCGACTAAATCAGAAGCAGCATAGAAAAGCAGTCTGCGGAAGTCACAGGTGGACATAGAAGTTAAATCTTTGGAATCAGAAGATCAAGGCCAAGCAAAGGAGGCTAGGGGCAAACTAGATTGGCAACTTGGGTATTGTCTTCAATGCAGCTTGGTGTTTGGTGCTAGGTTCTGTAAGCCCAAAGGGCAACATGCACAGACATGTTGGTTCTGTGTAAAGGGCCAGGCATGGGTTGGCACTGCTAGGACTGGGGCCAAGGCTTAAGCTCTGCTCTGTTTGACTGGGGCCTAAACATTGGGTTCACAGCTTGCCAATCCCTCCCTCAGAAAGCCTGCTCCTTAAACCATTAACTGCTAGCTAGAATCCAGCCCCCAAATGAGCTGGTCATCGGAAAACACAACGCAGCTGTTGTGTCTGATCTTAAGAATGTCCTATATTTTACATTTCTGCTACAGCCTCTTTTAAAAAATGCTATCCGTTCGTAACCCTCACGTACCAACACAAGCCTCTGTGACCCTGGCTCTCCACCCTGCTCACCTGGCTGCCTAGGCCCAGTCTGTGCTCACATCAGGTCCACTTGAGTCCACTTATGTCACTGCAGTCGCAGGCAGGTCCTATGTGCAGAAGGAAATCTTCCCAGGATGATGGAGACTTCTTTAAGGGAAATAGAGATTGACAGAATTTACTGCTGCCTGTTGTCTCTCAAATTAACCCCCCAACCTTTTCTACTCTGGTTTGTATTAAAGAAACTGATCCATGAAAACTCAGGTTATCGGGCTCTCTTGCTAATTTGTTGAGTCCAGCTCATGGGAGTCATCAGGTAATGAGAGTCATCCGTGGGAGACTGTAGGGGAGAAGGAAGGGGGAGGCCAGAGAATTTCTCTCTCCAGCCCCTCTGCTTTGGGCTGCTTCTCTGGAAGCAACTTTACCTCTTCCATGATCACAGCTCCTACAGGCAGCCCCTGACGTGGGCCCAGTTTCCTGGGTGGCTCCAGCTCCTGAGCTATGGAAACACCATCTCTTTCCTGGGCCTCTCCAGTGCTGGTGGTGAGAACAGTTTGCTGCTACTGCTAAATTTGTGGGTTGCTGCACAATCCCCTCTTTGAATGTTCAGTTCCTCCAATATCTTTATCACTATCTCCCCATATTAAAATCTCTCCTGGCTGGAACCTACTTGACAAACACCAAAAGGCAAATTAATGTGGAGTGGGAAGAGGAAAATGTGAGAGTGGAGGGAAAAAAAGATAGCAGGACATTGGAGCAGAATTTGGACTTACGGATTTCCTCCTGGGGTGGGGGAGGGGGCAGTGGTGGACAGGAGGCTCCACACGGAATGAGCACTAACTTTTGCAGATTACCTAGCGTTCCTTCCTGCCGTGGAGACCAGACCTACCCCTACTCAGATTTCCCAAAAGGAGATTGGTCTGCGTCACCTTCCTTTTGTATAAGTAGTCTAGAAATGCCTTGTCTTCAGATTCAGATACTGTCATAAAATCTCTTCATCACAATAAAAATGCAAAGTACAAAGTTGCTGTTCTGCACCACATCACAGAGGGATGCAGAGACGTCGTGCGAATGTGTTTAGGACAATTGCTGCATATGCGCTTGCAGCCTGACGGGACTTAAAAATAGCACATTCCATTAAAAGAAAAAAAGAGAAAGACTCTTTGGTAACAAAGTGACTGTTCGCTTTGTTCCTTTTTTATACAGACACCAGCCCCCTCATCAGACTCTTTGCAGAGTTGCAGTTTTCTAGGAATTGTTAGGGGCTGGCAGCACAGTTACAGGAGGGGACCCAGGGAAAGGGGCAGAGACGAAGGCAGGGGCGGGAGAGCTCAAGACCCTCTCCCCTCCTGCGCCCGCTGTCTCTCCAACCCTCATGCACAACTTACCTGCCAGTGCAGAGGTCCGTTACCTGGGGTGGCTGGTGCTACTCGAAGAGCTGCGGCAGTGTGGGAAAGAAGGATTACACTCTAAATTAGTATGGTGCTGAGTCTAACAAAGGGCAGGTCTAATAACTTGAATTTAAATTCTTCATCCCCGAGCAGATTTAACAGGAAGATTCCCACTCAAGTTGATGTGTTGGTGTGCACAGATAATCAGACAAACACTTGAGAAGTCTTAACGCCAATCCCTCCTGGATTGTTCTAGATGATGCAATGGGGGCAAGTCCTGTAAACTCTGAGCTGCATTCTCCTTGTCAGAAAACTGGGCGTGAAGACGCCAACCACAACTACCTCATAGAGTGTTATGCTGCTAAAATGAGTCATTACGTAGAAAAATGTGGAAAATAGGACATGTTTGCAGGTGTTAGGTAAGCACAAGGATCAGCAAACTGTTTCAGCCAGATGTAAAATTTCAGGCTTTCAGGTCAAATATAGCTAACATCGCAATTATGTGGTTCTGTGTCGCAGCACAAGAGCAGCAGGAGACGATACCTGAATGAAAGTGTGTGGCTGCGTTTCAGTAAAACTTTACTTATAGAACAGGCAGCAGGTTGGGTCTAGCCTGTGGGCCATAGGCTGCCGACCCTGGGGTAAGGTCCTCCCACTCTGTTCAGAGACTTCACTGGAAAAGCCTTTCTGCTTCCTCCACCGTCTCCCTTCCCTGGACTCAGGGCTCCATGACTCAGCCGAAGCCTTATTTTTAGAGCAGCCGCTTTTTAAAGCAAAACGTAGCTCACTAGAGGGGGTTAAGACACATAGTCATCTGCACCGGGATAAAAAGAGCTAAGGAGACATTTATAAGCACAGTCTCAGCCACCTTCTCTATGAACATGTGTACGTCTGCATTTAGACACATGCCACAAACATAAGGTGATGCACAAAAGGGAATGGAAGACAGCTGTGGAGGGAAAAGACGCAGCAGTGGCCTTCGCTCAGTGTGCAATACTGTAAACAACAACACTTTTAGCTCCCAGCTCTAACTCTTTAAAGCACATTCACATTTATTTTTACTCATCACTATGAGATTATGAGGGAGTTTTGACAGATTTGAGAGCAAACAGATTCTTACCTCCTGTCACAAATCTGGCTGTTGCAGATCTCGGGCTCAAACAAGCTCAGGGACTCTGTCTTCTGAGGTCCAGTGAGCGGGCCCCTCCCTCAGTCAGGGAAGTGCAGCGCTGCCCACTTGACACTCCAGCCACGTACTTGCCAGAATGTCAGAGCATCAGTTCTCTTAAGGATGTTACTTTTTTCTCCCCTTGATTAAGATTATGTCTGTTAATTCCAATGAGGAGAATTCTCCATGCTCTGGGATCAGGGGGAAAACACATGGGTCAATCCTCAAAAGTACTGAAATTGGACAGTGCTGGACTGATGATTTCTTGGGCCATGGATAGGTTAATCCTTTGCACGTGTGCTGGAATTAGAAATGCTCCCCAGGCTAAATGCGTGAAGTTATACACAGCTCTGAAGAGGCAGGCATCTGCAGCGGCTTTAGAAGGATGAGGAATGCAGCCTGGAGACTGACTTCACCTCAGGGAAGGAGAAGCAGCTTCGCAGAGGGGTTGCAACAGCCAAGCCAAGTAGCATGGAAATGCTCAGGTGGCTGAATAGGATGCAAAGAACGTAGACTACACTTCTATGTCTGTGTCGTACGACCCACCGGGAGAAAAATAAACGGCCTGTCATAATCTCAACTCTGGGGGAAAAGCACAGGGCCACTTAAAAGTGTGTTCTTAACCCAGAGAACCAGAGGGTGAGAAACCACCTTGGAGATCAAACGTTTAAGTGAAGACTGGAAAGGTTCTGAAAAGAGCCATAAAGTCCATCTGCATTACTAACATCCACGTCTATATAGAGCTGTAGTCTCATACCTATTTTTGGCATCCAACTAAAACCAGCCTGAGTCGAAGTCTAAACTGGGAATCACAGAGATGGGAGCACAGACTGAGCCCAATTTATATCAACATGTGGTTAATAAATGTTTATTGCAATAAACTGAATTTGAATATAAAATATGCCAAGCATCACTTATACTTAAAATTTCTCATGAATATATATTCTCTCAATATTTACTGCTTTACTTAAACCCAGTGGTTTATGTGTATTTAATTCTTGCCTCAAGAGCAATGATTTTATGATTTTAAAAGCTAAAGGTATTTTTCTTTAGGGACATTGTAATATAAGAGGATTCTTAAAGAACATTAGTGTTTAGGAACACATGGGTTAAAATAGGCCTTTACGACCTGTGCCAGGCAGCTAACAATCCTGCGTGCTATAGTTTCTCTGAAAAGTTGTTCCAAACAATGGATTTATAGATTGATGCTGTCCCAGAGGTCCATTTTTAAGTCTGGGGCTGCCAGTCTGAACAGATGCATGGAGGGTGTGTGTGTGTGAGTGTGAGAGTGTGTGAGAGTGTGTGTGAGTGTGTGTGTGTGCGTGAGTGAGTGTGTGTGAGTGTGAGTGTGAGTGAGTGTGTGTGGGTGTGTGCGAGTGTGTCTGTGCGTGTGTGTGTGAGTGCGAGTGTGTGAGTGAGTGTGTGTGCGAGTGAGTGTGTGCGAGTGTGTGAGTGTCAGTGAGTTTGTATGAGTGTGTGTGAGTGTGTGAGTGTGTGTGCATGTGAGAGTGTGAGTGAGTGTGTGTGAGTGTGCACGAGTGTGTGTGAGTGTGAGTGTGTGCGAGTGTGTGTGAGCGTGTGTGTGTTTGTGTTCGAGTGTGTGTGAGTGTGAGTGTGAATGTGTGTGTGTGCGCGAGTGTGTGTGAGAGTGTGAGTGAGTGTGTGTGTGCATGAGTGAGTGTGTGCGAGTGTGAGTGTTAGTGTGAGTGAATGTGTGAGTGTGTGTGAGTGTGCGTGAGTGTGAGAGTGTGCAAGTGAGTGTAAGTGGGTGTGAGTGAATGTGTGTGTTTGTGAGTTTGTGTTCGAGTGAGTGTGTGTGTGTGAGTGTGAGTGTGAATGTGTGTGTGAGTATGAGTGTGTGAGAGTGTGAGTGTGTGCGAGTGTGTGTGAGTGTGTGCGTGAGTGAGTGTGAGAGTGGGTGTGAGTGTGAGTGTGCGTGTGAGTGTGTATGTGAGTGAGTGTGTGCGAGTGTGAGTGAGTGTGTGAGTGTGTGTGCGAGTGTGAGTGTAAGTGAATGAGTGTGACTGTGTGTGAGTGTGCGTGAGTGAGTGTGTGCGAGTGTGTGTGTGCGAGTGAGTGCGAGTGTGAGTGCGACTGTGAGTGTGTGCGAGTGTGTGAGTGTGAGTGTGAGAGTGTGTGTGCGAGTGTGCGTGTGAGTGAGTGTGAGTGTAAGTGGGTGTGAGTCTGTGTGTGTGCATGAGTGTGAGTGTGTGAGTGTGTGCGAGTGTGAGTGTGTGGGTGTGCGTGAGTGTGAGTGTGTGCCAGTGTGTGTGAGTGTGAGTGTCTGAGTGTGTGAGTGTGAGTTAGTGTGTGAGTGAGTGTGTGCGAGTGTGTGTGCGTTAGTGTTTGAGTGTGTGAGTGTGAGTGAGTGTGAGTGTGTGTGTACACGTGCGTGTGTGTGTCTATGCAGTGTCTCCCAAGTCCCCTTACTGCCCCGCAGAATGAATACCCACTCTTCCAGAAGCTTGATCCTCCATTGTCTTCATTTCAGGACAGCCCTCATATGAATGCGCTCACTTGTTCCCACTGATTTCCATCCGCCATCAAGTGAGAAATTGTTGCCAGAAACAAAGGCTTCCAGCAGCACTTTCTACACTACCAGCCCGTTACGTTGCCTGAAGATATCTGCAGTGCCACTGTGGGCTTTATGTCTCCTGTGTGGAGTAAATAGAATCACTGAAGCTATATTTCTTTCCTCTTTTAAATGGCAGTGCAGGGAAACGTGGGAGAGGCGGGCCCATAGGTTATTTCCTGATGACACTCGCCATCGGGGGATGGAGACCTCGAAGCGAGTGAGCCAGGGCCTTTGGTGCACGTCCTCACGCCGCCCCTGCTCCAGCCGGTTCCTGTGGGCATTGATGGATCAGCCCCGTGGGTCGGAAACAAAGGTCTGAATAGAAAAGGCTACCGCCGACCTTTTCCCATCGTTATGAGTCTCTGCTTGAGGAGGTGTGGGGAAGAAGGGGAGGCTGTTAGAAAAAAACGTATTAAAAATACACCAAATCCTTATAAGCAAGGATAAACAAAGTAGAAGAGGAAGGAAGAAGAAGGAAATCTAGTTTCTCTCTTCTACTTGTGAGCCCCGGGGAGACAGATACCGGACATTAAAGTCTTCTTGCTACCTTCTTGCTGCTATTCTGGATGTGCAGAATTACTTTTACCAAGTCCTTCTACGTCTCTAGGCAAAGCAGGCCTCCCTGCTCCTAGGAGCCCCTGGGGCCAAGTTGTTCTTCCCCACAGGGCTCCAGAGGAGGCAAGAATATACAAACACTGGGCACACTAGGGGGCTTCACTCCTTATATTAGGTGGGAAGAAAAAAGTAGCCCGATTTGCAAAGGTATCCCAGCTCAGACAGGGGCAAAGGGAACTTAGCCGATCTATCCCAGGTGCGAAATGAAGTGGTGATTCAAGCTGATTTGCTGAGAGACAGGGGTGGGAAAAGAGGCTGCAAGACCAAGACTGCCCTTCCATAAAGCTCATGACATCTGTGGTGTGATAGAAAGCATGTAGAACTTGTAGGGAAAAACCCTGCAGGTGAATCCCAGCCGTACCACTAGCACTAATAGCTGTGTGACCTTGGAGTGACATTCACACTTTCTAAAGCTTAGTTTCTTCACTTACATATACACTGGGAAAAACAGTGTTCTAGTTAGCTTCAAAGTGTTTTATGACAATCAAATGAGAAAATGCATTAAAAACATTGTGAAAACTGGAAAGTGCAAAGCAGATAAAAAGACTGTACACATTTTAACACTGTTTGTAAGGAGCTTAAGAAGCTGGGTGTTAATGAAGCACTGATTTCCAGTCTTTTGAAAAGTGAACTCTGAATAAGATTGTTATTAAGACTTGGCTAATATATTGATACTTGCTTTTGCTACATAACAAATTTATTATTTTGGTCTATTCCTGTTCATTAGCTACATTCCATAGCATTACCATTTGGATACTTAGCATACAAATTGACAAATGAACCACTATTCTAATTTAATTAGATTTGGAACAATATATTTAGCACATAACGACTTTCTAATTTATAAATTTACATTTGGGTTTTTTGAACTGGTGTGGGTGAATAGCAATCCTTTATAGTTACATAGCATTTCATTGTTTACCAAACCCTTTCACATATTTTAACTCATTTTATTCTTCAAAAACTGTACGAAGCATGTCAGCATAGATTATTATATCTATTTTATAGCTGGTAAAACTAAAAGAGAGTGTTTGTCTTTCCAAGAGTCACTCAGGAAAGGAACAGAACCGGGCCTGGAATCCATATTAGCCAGTCTCCTCCCCGTTACACAGTGAGACCTGTCCCTAATCCTAAGACCCTAAAGCCACTCCCCTGACATTCCTACACACCTGAAAGCACTTATGGCTACTGACGGCCAGCACTATAATTGGTGGTTTTGTGAGGTCGAGAATTTGCCACATCCCTACCTCTCAGAGTGAGGACAGCCATCTCCTTGCTGAAGGGGAAACACTGTGGGTGTGGAAGTCAGACACCCAGAAACCTAGGTCCCTCTGGATGAATGCTTGGTCCCCGAGATGGTTTGATCATGTACAGCTCATGGGTTCTTTCTGGTAGGTAATGGTAGCCTCCAAAATGCTTGAGGTACGAGACTGAAATGAAAATAAGTCTCAGATGTAATTTTTCCCCACATTTGGAAATGTGCTAAATAAACATTTGTTAGCAAGTAGGCACAGAACAATCCATATATTATCTTCTGAAAATGTGATGAGTCCCAGCTTTCTGTCCTTAGAGGCCATCCAACTAATCCTATATAAAAACCTGAGCTATAAGAATATTCTAAAGACAGAATTCATCATTAGAGTTGGTATTACACAACAGAATTTTCCGATCAATAGCTGGACACTGTACTGGGCAATAGCGAGGCCATTTAGAGATCAGACATTAAGAGCTATCCCCTAAGGAAAAGGTCACAAAGCAGATCAGATATTCAAGCAAAAGTGAGAAGCTTCTCTGCGATATTCTAGTCATGCCACACATTTTGATCCCACTAATTTCATCTGTGAGAACTCATTTAATATTCATCATGCTAATTCCTAAAGCCTCTGACACTGGTGGGAGATAAAGATAGATGAAGCGCTCGTATTATTCATGTATTAACACAACTTTGTATTTTTAAACATTTAGCCCAGTGCCTGGCATAAAGTAAACACTATGTGTTTGTTCAGTTTAAATTAAAAAAAGAAAAAGTAGCTACCTCTAAAGTGTGCCAGCCTACAATGCTGGCAATGTGAATTCCAGAATAAGGCAACTGGCTGCCCTAGAATATAGGGTTAACACTATATAATATCGCACCGTTTAGGCCAATGTGATTTTAAGCAAATTACAGAATCCATGGAGGTGCTAATAATCTAAGCAAGATGACCACAGATCATCAACGATCAGTTGCATCTTAGCAAATGCTAATGCAGGACAGAGGACAGAACAGGTCTGGCCCTCCCCCTGAGCAATGCCAGAGAAGCCCCCTGAAGACAGGAGAGAAGGCTAAGCCTGACCAGATGCAGACTGCTCGAAACTGACTCGACGACGTTAGGTTTAGGAAAAGCTGCGGTAACTGGTCCAGCATATAAACTTCTTTCTTAAGCCCTTTCAGGTTCTGAAGTGTCATCAGTCCTCACCTCAGCAGTGTGTTCCACTCTGTGCTGAGATCCGCAGCTCAAATACATGCTAACCTAAAGGTTGTGCACTCACCAGCTTCCAGTTCCCATGACATCACCCCAAGCCTCATGTTTTGTTCAGTTTTAGGCGAGAAGTGACTATTTACATTCTTTATGCCCTCGAAACATTCTCCCCAAATAAATCCTCTCTGCCCCATCTCTATGGTGATCTTGTGTCGCCCCCAGTGCCAGCAGCGGTGTCTGAACCACCCACCTGCTGACTCTCTGGGGCTCTGCCGCGTTCCACTTCATGCCCACTTACAAGAGTATCCATTTCTATTTAGAAACGTTCCGCCTACCCTGCTTATTTTTGGCTTCTTATCCTGTGGACCTCATGGACAGCCAATGGAACTGCTGAGCTGCCTTGCCCCTAGCTGGGCCAGTGCGGGTGAAGGTGTTAAAAATGAGAAGGTCTCTGATGTCTGGTGCATTTCTCCATGGGGACAGTCTGGGGAGCTGGTGGGGAGGTGCCGGGGCAGAGGGAGGTACTGAGAGATATTCCAGAAGTGGAGGTGCTGGTAGCTCTGGTCACCTGTTGACAGAATGGAAACTCACATGGGATTGTGAGTATACACAGAGCCTAATTTTTTATTGAGATAAAATTTGCATAACAAAATTAACCATTTAAAAGTAGACAATATTTAGTACAACCATAATGTTGTGCAACCATCTCTATATAATTGCAAAATGTTTCACTGCCCCAAAAGTAAACCCCACACCCATTAAATAGTCAGTCCCCCTTTCTTTCTTCCTCTAGCACCCAGCAACCACCACTCTACGTTCTGTTTCTATGGATTTACCTATTCGAGGTATTTCACATAAATGCAGTCACACAATATGTGGCTTTCTATGTCTGGCTTCTTTCACTTAGCATGTTTTCAAAGTTCATCAGTATTATAGCATATTTCAGAACTTCATTCCTTTTTTATGGCTGAATAATATTCCATTTTATGTGTACACCACACTTTGTTTATTCATTCATTCGCTGATGGACATTTAGGTTGTTTCTACTTTTGGCTATTGTGAATTATGATGCTATGAACTTTCCCATATGGATATTTTCTTGATACCTGTTTTCAATCCTTTTGGGTATACACCAAAAGGTGGAATTGCTTGGTCATGCAGTAATTCTATGCTTAACTTTACAAGGCACTGCTGAACTGTTTTCCATAGCAGCTGCGTCGTGTCTGACTCCCACCAGCAATGCATGAGTGCTCCCATTTCTCCACATAACCTTGTCAATACTTGTTATTTTGTTAGTTTTTGTGTTAGTTTGTTATTGTTTTTATAGCCATCCTAGTGCATATGAGGTGGTATCTCACTGCGGTTTAAACTCACATTTCCCTAATGATGACTAATGATGTTGAGCATCTTTTCACGTGTTATTGGCCATTTGTTATCTTCTCTAGAAAAATATGTTCTTTCAGATCTGCTGCTCATTTTTTAGTTGGGGTTCATTGTTGAGTTGTAAAGGTTTTTATACATATGGAGACTAGGTCCTTATGTGATATATGATTTACAAATATTTCTCCCTATTCTGTGAGTTGTCTTTTCACTCTCCTGATAATGTCCTTTGCTGTAAAGTAGTTTTTAATTTTAAGTCCAATTTATCTATTTTTTCTTTTGTTGTTCATGCTTTTTTTCATCTCTAAGAAACGGTTGCCAAGTCCAACATCATGAAGATTTACCCCTATATTTTCTTCGAAGATTTATAGTTTTAGTTCTCATATTTAGGTTGTTGACCCATTTTGATTATTTTTTGTATATGATTCGAGGTAGGAGACCATCTCTGTTCTTTTGCATGTGGATTTTCAGAACACCCAGCACCATTTGTTGACGAGACTATTTTTCTCCATTGAATGGTCTTGGCTCCTTTGCCAAAAATCAGTTGGACGTAAATGTATTTCTATTGGGTTTATTTCTGGACTCTTGATTCTGTTGTCTGTATGATTATCTTTATGCAAGAGCTGCATAGTTGTGATTGCTGTGGCCTTTGTTTTAAATTTTGAAATCAGTAAGTGTGAGCCCTCCAATTTGGTCTTTTTAAAGATTGCTTTGGCTATTCTGGGCACATAAAAGTTTCATATGAGTTTGAGGATTAGCTTTTCCATGTATGCAAAAATAGGAATTGGAATTGGGATTGCATTGAATCTGTAGATTTCTTTGGATAGTATTGACATCTTAACAATATTGTCTTCCGATCCATGAAAACAGATGCCTTTCCATTTATTTTGTCATCTTTAACTTTTTTTTAGCAGTGTTTTATAGTTTTTAGTGTACAAGTTTTTCACCTCATAGGTTAAATTTATTTCTAAACATTTTGTTCTTTTGAATGCTATTGTAAAAATAATAGTTTTATTAACTTTCTTTTCAGATTATTTATTGCTGGTGTACAAAACATAGGTGATCTTTGTGACTTGATCTTGTCCCCTACAACTTTGCTTAATTTGCTTATTAGCTTTAGTAATTTTCTGTGGGTTCTTTGGAACATTTTACATATATAGAATCAGGTGATCTGCACACTGAGCCTAATATTATCTTTATAACTACTCAGATCCAGGAACTGAGTGTGATCGACCAAAAACCTATGAGAATCAATAGACATATTCAGCAAGGCTGTAGGATGCAAGATCAACATACAAAAATCAATTGTATTTCTTTAGACTAGCAGTGAACAATCTAAAACTAAAATTAGGTGAAAGATTTATATGATCTGAAGAGGAACCAGAGTATATTATTTTATTGCTTTGCATCGTAAATGGAATTGTTATCTTAATTTCATTTTTGGGTTGGGTGGGAGAAGATACAACAATCACAACAATTCCTTGAATTTGTTAAGACAAGTAAACAGATATGATGTTGATGTGGGGGAGGGGGAGAGAGAGAGGGAAAAGAGGAACTGGTAAAGGGACTCGAAAATCAATTACATTGTATATTGATAAAAGAAAAGAAAAGAAAAGAACAAATGAAATTAAGAAAACAATTCCACTTACAATGCAAAGCAATAAAATAATTAGAAATAAGTTTAGACAAAGAAATGTAAAACTTATACTCTGAAAATAACAAAACATTGCTGTAGTACAATAAAGACCTACACAAATGGAAAGGTATCCATGTTTATGAACTGGAATACTTGGTCTCATTGAATGGCAATACTCCCCAAGGTGATCTGCAGATTCAGTGCAGTACCAATCAAAATCCCAAATGGCTTTTTTTTGCAGAAATTAACAAGTTGATCCTAATATTTACATGGCAATTCAAGGGACCCAGAATAGCCAAAATAGTCTTGAACAAGAAGATCAAAATTGAAGGATCTGTACTTCTTGCAATGGACTGAATGTTAACATGTACCCGCCCCCCCCCAATTTATATGTAAAAATCCTAATCACCAGGGTGATGATATCAGGAGATGAGACCTTTAAGAGATGATTAGATCATGAGGCAGAGTCCTCAAGAATGGAATTAGTGCCCTTATAAAAGAAACTGTTGTGTGGCATCTTCCTACAAGAAATGCACTTACATGCCACTTGTGCAGAAAAGGGCAGTTTATTCACTCCAGTTGGCCAGCGTCCATCTCCCAAGGTGCGACCAAGGAAGAATGGCATCGGGCTTTGGTCTTGTGGGGTTTTTAAAGGCAAAAACTACATCCTGTTGGCACACAGGTTTGTCCAGATGCACAAAGCAAGCTAGGGAGTTAGGTCACAGAGGCCGAGAATGAGCCATTCGAGCAATCAAGCATACAAGTTTTCATTGTGTATGTTCCTGTTCCCATGTAATAGTTCACTGTGTATGGCTCCTGTTTCTATGCAATTGTTTTTGTTTCTGTGAGAAGGTCAACAGTTTCTCATGTGGAAAGGGGGGTAGTCTGCTGGTCAGACAGGGGGCAAAATGGAGTTACTTAGGTTAAGCAAACGATTCTACAGAAGCAGATAGCGTACGTTCTGAGGGTGTAGGGAGCTCTATTTCAAGACCTCAGAGACTCTCCTGCCCCTTCCACCACATGAGGTTATGGTGAAAAGACATTCATCTATAAGAAATCCAGCCCTTACTAGACACTGAATCTGCTGGTGCCTTGGACTTCCCAGCCTCCAGAACTGTGAGAAATAAATTTCTGTTGTTTATGAGCCACCTAGTCTATGGTATTTTGTTATAGTGACCCAAATGGACTAAAATATTTCCCAATTTCAAAATGTGCTACAAACCTACAGTAGTTAAGACAGTGTGGTAATGGCATAAAGATAGATATATAGAACAATAAAATAAAATTGAGAGTTCAGAAATAAACCCTTGTACTTATAGTTAGTTAATTTTCAAGAAGGGTGCTAAGATAATTCAGTGGGGGAAGGTGAAGGAGTAGTTATTTTGAACAAATTGTGCTGGGATAGGCAGACATACCCATGCAAAAGAATGAAGTTGTGTGCCTTCCTTACAATACACAAAAATAAATCAAAATGGGTTATAAATTTATTTGTAAGAGCTAAAGCTATAAAATTCTTCCAAGAAAACATAAAGGTAAAACTTTGTGATCTTGGGTTAGTCAAAGCCTTCTTAGGTATGACACAAACCTATAAACAACAAAGAAAATAGATCAGTTGGACTTCATCAGAAGTAATACTTTTGTGCTTCTAAGATCATCAAGAAAATGGAAAAGCAACTCAGAGAATGGGAGAAAATATTTGCAAATTATACATACGGGACTTACATCTAGAATACATGGAGAACTCTTACAATTCAACATCAAGGAAACAAATGACCCAACTGTAGGAGAACAGGAGGGTAACAACGCAAGTCAGTCATCTTTCCAAGAGGGTGAGAAAAAGGGTCCGAATAACACCAACTGGAATCAGTGACACGATTAGTTCTGTTGGTGGTGATGGGTGTGGAAGCCAGGATGGCGGAGCCGTGTAGTTTTTAGGAAAAAAGCAAAAGAGATGAGTAAGCGCACTTGTTCCAACGGGAAGAGAAATGGAATCAACAGACTTAGATGAGCAGTTCGAGAACTCATGAACAGCCTTGCTGAGGACTCAGGTGGAGGGAAAGCTTGCATCTGCTAATAGCAGTGAAGGTAGGGATTGTCCCTCAGGTACTTTACAAAACTGTCCTAGCAGCTGATGCACCATCACTGCTCTATGTCAGGTGTACCAAAATGAGCTCTTTATATACCTGGATCTCCAGCCAAAATGAACTAGTCCCAACTCTCAAGGGAATTACAATGTCTACAACGTCTGTCACAGTAGGTTTCTGCTGGGATCAGGTATAAGTGGGTTGTGACTGCGTTGAGGAAGCGGTCTAACCAGATGAGATTCCAACCTACTCAGGCTCACGTTTTTCTTTCCTTTGTTTTTTACTTTGGGTTTTTTGTTTTCAAGATTCTGCATTTCTCTACTTAATCTGCATTCTCTTTTATTTCTGAATATTTTTAATAGAGGTGCTAAGATCCTTTATTTATTTATTTTTTTGTAGAATTGTAAAATTTATACAGTTTTGGTATTTACATCATATTGATGCTGGGCATTGGGAAGAATATAAACAGACGTAGTAACAGGATCTTGGGAGCAGGACCTGAAAAAATCTGAAGCATTTTATAGTGTTTGTGAGCTGTTTATGCCTATCATAAGACTGCAAGAGCCCACAAGGAAGAGAAACTGTCACCGGATTGAAACCTCTAAGGGTAAACCATATATAATTGTGGAGGAAAATATCTTATTTGCATACTTCACTTCTATTACCTCTTCAAATAAATGTGCCCTGTCACTCGTCAGAAGAATTTTTTTTTGGTCAGTGGAAAGACACTGAAATGGGAACAGATTGAGAAATTATGGAAATATAATACAGAGAATAAATATTAGGCGTGTAAAGCTTTGACATACTGTATAATTCTGACTGGAGAATCAGGCATCAATTGTGGGCTCCTGTAATGTCAATGAGCAGTGTGAAGGCAGTAAGCTTCCCAGGGTCTGGTAGGACTCTGGTCTCTGCTTTCTTCATTACCCTGAAGGCCTACGGCAGCTGTCACTACTGGGAGTGGGGTAGCCTGGTGAATAAAGGAACAAATGAATTAATAAATTAAGGGATATGCAATTTTAAAGTAAGACATATTTACTGTAGAAGGTTTTTTTGATTTGTAATATTTATAAGAAGCTTGGAACAGTGCCTGGAATGCAGTTAGGTGTTGTATAAAACAATGCTGGAGGTCTAGGACTTCCTGAGAGTGAGTGGCGATGCAGTCTCTGCGAGGAGCAGATGGTTTGAAGCATGCGTGACCTCTCTGAATGGGGAGAAGAAGACTTTGTTCCTCAGATTCTCTGAAACTGGTCACCACGTTGCCAGGAGTCAGGGTGGGGACGGGGCGAGTGCAGCAGCAGAGAAAGTTGTTTCTGCAGTTTTATCCGATCATATCAGAGTGCTCTGGAACAGGTGGGCTACCTGGTTTTCTGGAGAGGACACAGTAAAATGGTAATACCACAGACCATTGTGCACCCGGATGGAATTATAACCTCTCTCCAGTGCTGCAAGTGATATGCAGAATGGGGACAGGGGACGTGAAGTCTGTTTACTTTCTGTTGCTGGACAAATTACGCGTTAGCTTTTCCAGTTGTAATTAAGTCTCCTTTTCCTATATGGTGGCCAGAGTATTTGTAGGTCAAGCTATGGAGTGGAAGTTGCCATAGCTGGGGTAAGGGCTTGTTCCCGGAGACAAGGGATAAATCCTCATAGAGTTACGAGTTGCTTCTTTCTACAGAGCCCCGAGGTAGATGTTACATAAGACAGTCGACCTGCCCTCCTTTCCTGCTGTGGCTCATGCGGAGGCAGCTGTGCTAAGTACATACAATGTCCTAAGGGGATGTTCCACGCATTAGAAAAAAGACGTATGTGAGGAGGTCAAGTCCTGGATGCATTTACAAATCTTTCCAATGAACTGAAGCTGAAGTGCTATTCTTACTCAAAGAATTTAAAAAGAAAGAAAAATCTCAAGGGAAGGAAAAAATAAGCTACCCTGGAACATCTTCCTTTTAAATGAGAGTGAGAAACTGGTTCATCCTTAGAAGCAGAGAACTTCACCTTCCAAGGTCCCTGTACACTTGCTGTGAAACAAACACAGGGCACCCAGACACGGGAGCAGCTAGACAGGCTCCTAATCCAGGGAAATAGCTCAACGCTCATCTAAGAAAGGTGTGCTGATGGCCCTGAGTGGCACTAAATTACACGGTGAGAAGGACGGAAAGCAAGTGCCCTGGATTTGAAGGTGGTCCATCTCGTTCAACCCTCTGATTCCGGACCCTGTGCTTGCAGGTCTTGTCTGTCTGCTGCTCTCGGGCAGAAAATTGTCATTTCTCTCTAGTGAACTGTTAATGTAGAGCACTAAAATTCAATTTAAAAGTGGGAGTTACTACATGAAACTATTGTTGATGACGGATTATGGGATTTAAAAGAATGTCTACATCGTAACTTCTTTTTTTTTTTTCTTCTTTTTTTGTCTTTTTCCCTGTCCGGCAACGGATCGCAACCCTCAGCGTTGCCCCCACACCTCGCTCAGCCAGTGAGCAGGAACCGGTCTGTATGTGGGATCCGAACCCTTGGTGGGAGTGTTGCCACGCTCCCAAGCGGCGCACTGTAGCAGTGCGCCACCGGGCCGGCCCCTACATCATAACTTTTTTAATGTTATAAACTATCAGAAAGAAATGGCCTCTGAAATAGGCTAAGACGGAAGAAGCCAAACATGTTGAGAAAATGGCTATTGATGAGACTTCATCATCATCTCGTGGACAAAATTGGTTAAAAATCCTGTCATCTAATTTTAAAGACTCCCCAGGGAAGAATACACTGGATCTAGGTGGTTAAAAACATGATTACGACTTATATAGGAATATTGAAGCCAAGCCTCTGGATGCTCACCAAACCTGTTTCCTCTCCCTCTGGGCCATTGCTGGGTGACATTTCCCAGCTGCCTCCCATGCCCTGTTGGTTGTGTGATTGGATTCAGGGACAGGCTGTGACTGGAAGTGACATGCACCACTCCCAGTATCTCCCCAACCCTTAAATATCTCTGGTGCGATATACCCCATGCTCTTTCCCCACACTCTTTTCGGAAACCACGTGTAAAAGACGGCCAAGCTAGCATGGAATGACCCAGGTCCCTGAATGACCAGCAAGAAATGTCCATTTATCAGATACATACTTTGGAGTATTACTTAAGTGAGAAAAACCTACTATTGGGTTAAGTCGCTGAAACTTTAGAATTTATCTACTGCATCAGTGGCTAGCATTATCTTTATTTCTTTAGCTTAATTAGGTCATTTTTAAAAGCGGTCAGGAGTATGGGCTTTGGTGTCAGACACCAAATGTGAATGTGAATCTCTGCTCTGCCGACCGTGGCAAATGTGGGCAAGTGTCTTAATCTCTCTGAGTTGTGCTTCTCCCATCTACAAAACCAGGATGACCGCATCACAGTGAGAAGGTAATAAGGTCATATTTGTCAAGCGTTGATACGGGGCTGGTGGGACACAGCAGGTACTCACGTGTCTCTTTCCTGCACCAGTTTATTCCACTGAAGGTCCAAGAGCAACCCTTTCCAACGATCAGGGACCCAGCTGTTGGGAACCAGGAGATGAAAGTGCAGAGCAGAATTATAGACATCCGTAAACTGTAGGTTTTTCTAATGGAAATATTATAAACTAAAGGCCTATAGGTTAGATTCAGTTCTCGGTGTTCGGTTTGGTGTCTGTACAGTGTTAAAGATTTTTAAATTAGTTGTCAAAATTTAAAAATCCCAATAAAAGTCCGATTTCTAGCTTTTCTGAAATGCCTGAATCATCTGGAACACCTTGCCCATACTCCCTGCCTCAGTAACAATGGAACGGAGCTGAGCAGCTGCTGTCTGCTGTGGGTGGGCCTGTAGTTCTGGCCACTGCAGAGGACAAAGTACCCACATCACCCACCATTACCTGTCTGGTCCTGGAGGTCTCTGAATTTGTAACCCCTGCATCTCTAATCTGATCACACAGTTCAAAACAAAACAAAACTTGCAGTTTCACCATGCATGGGGTACTATTCTAAACATTTTGTGTATAACGTAATTTAATCCTTACAGCGAACTTATGAAAGAGGTACTCTTATCATTCCCATTTTTTAGAAGAATAAACTGAGGCACAAGAAGATCAGATAACTTGCCCAAGGTCATGCAACAAGAAGTGGCAGAGATAGGATTCAAACCCAGGGAGTCCGGCTCCAGGCTTGTGCTGTAAAGCTGCTGGGCTCCCCCACCGTTCATGGTAACTGGGCCATTTTGGTGCCAACGACATTGGGCATGTGTGCACTAACCACTTTATCAAGTCCTCTTGGTGGGCAGCTTGCAGGAAAAATTGGATGGAGATTCAGTTTTTAAATGGTTCTCGAAGGAATAGTGAAGGAGACCTCAGTGACTTAATAGATGGAAGTTAATTACTCGTGACTTAGGTCAAGTAGAGAAAGCACCAAATGAAATGGAAAGAAAGCCAGCATCAGACAAAAGGACAAATCTGCCAGATACCTCCTTCTTCCAGCTCCACAGGAGGAAGTAAACTGCATTGCAAGAAACATCCAGATCCCTCATCCTGCAATAATAAGGAGGTAGTTTCTGGACTATTTGTGGTTCCCTGATTTCCTATTATGCCACTAGCTAAGAACTCAACATTGGGAAAAAGTAATCAAGTGCCCACAAGGCAGCCTTATTTGTGGTAGCAGATATCCTAAAACCCTGTCGGGAAAGTGATGCTCATAACATCACTCTGGCTACTGGGAACCTGGAAGTACCAGAAAGTTACCAATTCCAGGCTCATATGCACCCGGGTTCCCTGGCTCTGACCCCATGGTCTGGCACTGTACCCAAGATTCCAGTAATAATCCTGACGTGGTTATGCTGACTGTGGGGTTGCTTTTTCAGAAATAAAGAATATTTTCGTTTGATACTGAATCTCATAAGAACTTTATGACATGGAAAAAGTGAACTTTTTAATGGCACTGGAAAATGAAAATTTTTAATGATAAAACCTAACTCTAAGAGAGATTACTAAACTCGCTCCTGGTCATGAAGCAGAAAGTGCTAGAGAAATAAGCGTGGGTCTTCTGATCCCCTCTCCAGTGAGCATTCTGCCACATTACTTGCTACGCTCTACTTCATTCCCATAGTCTGCACTTCAGGAGCTGTTTCAGAGGACGGGCACAAAGGAGCTTGACCGGGAATTATCCCGGGGTCAAGAAACAGGGTGCAGTTTCTAGGTGGGTTGTCTGAAAACGAGCAAGACCCAGGAAGCTGGACATAGGGGGCGGGAAGGAAGTATTGTAAGAAGCGAGAGAAGCCAATAAAGAGAGTTCCATACTCGAGACACTGGCACAGAAACAGTGAGGAAGATTATATACACGGCAGAATTGAAGGAAAGTGCTGAGTATCCATCAGGATCGGCAGAAACCCAAGCACAGTGACTCATCCAAATGGGGATTTATTGTCTTATACAGCAAGTAGCCCGAGGCTTGTGCCGTGACCACTTCAATGACTTCAGGCTTCCAAGACTCCTTCCTAGCTTTCTGCTCCTCGTCCTTGGAACGCAGCTTTTATTCCGACTTTCAAAATGTGGGCATCGTGTCCACTGTCCAAGAAGGAAGGAGGTCAGGGGCTAAATAAACAGAGGCAAACCAGCAGAGCCTGTCCCCTTTTAAAGAACATTTCTAGAAGCTTCTCACCCCTCTGCAACATTTAATTGCCTCTCATTGGCCTGAATTATGCCACATGGCCACTCCTGGTTAATGGGAAGTCAGATAAACGGGGCTTGTTTTGTTTCAAGACCATTACTTAGCTGTTCTCAACAGAATTCAGCTCTGTAACTTCATCGGTCAGGATCCTAACAGGAAACAGATGGTGCCTTCAAGTTAAAATATGAAGACTATAAACAGGCTGCATGCAAGGCTGTGGTTAGATATAGGGCATCAGCAAGGATCAATACAGTAACCTGCAAGTATAACAGACCATCCCTTGAGCCTGAGGGATGAAGAGAGGATTCGAGAACCAGAAAGGGCAGAAACAGGTAGAAAATGCCACCTTGAAAGGAGCAGTGACATTTGGTCAAAGGATGCAATCAGCCCAAGGCAACCACAGAATGAGAAAAGGGACTAATAGCCTGTACTCACGTTCCATCCTCCCTCTGATATCTGCCAAAGTTCCCCACTGGCGAAACCAAACAGAAGCCAGAGGGCAAATGAACCTTTTGACATCATATCCTGAGGCAGACAGCAAACTCACAGAAGGCGGACTTACAACAAATCCTTTCTAGGGCTGGAATTTTTAAATAGCATTCCTCCCTCTCCCGGCTCTCATCCACCATGTTCTCTCTGCCTGGAACACCATTAGTCCTGCCCTGCCTTCCCTCAACTAAGCCCTTCTGGTCCTTCAGCTTAAGAATCACATCCACAGGGGAGGCCCTCATGACCCCCAGACTTGGTCAGACCCCCTGCTATGTGTTCTCGAGGTACCCTGCCCCCAAATGAGGCGCTCGCTACCTTGTGATTGCCTGTTTAACCCGCATTTTCCTCACCAGGTCCCATGTGCCTTTGTTATCATGTTTATTTCTGTCTTGCTTTGTGCAAATATAGCCCTGGAAAACATCAGATGTTCAGTAAGTATTTGCTTGGATTTACCATTAAACAAATGTACATAATCAATTACACCTCAGTTAAAAAAAAGAAAGAAAGAAATGGCTAAATTGCCCGTGCCTTGGGGAGTATGGAATCTATGCACTGACAGCTGGCTTGTCCTGAGGAATATTTCATGTCAGCCTGGAGGATGACTCCTGCTGTGATGCTGAGAATTGCTCTGTGCAAGACTGAAACAGCAGATCCACTGTCTCTGCCCCAAGCAGTGGTGGAGAGACATGGACAGATTCTTCAGGACTTCACACTGAGCCCCATCCTTTCGTAAGGAATCTGGAGCTCTTGCGCTTCTCGCGCAGGTTGTGCAGGAGTGTGTGGCAACACTTTCGTCACTTCTCCATGCACTGGAGTGGGAAGTGGCTTGGGCTGTGTGTGTGTGTGTGTGTATCTGTGTGCAAAGATGGCCCTGAGAAGGAGGGGTTAGAGAGTGGGGCTTGGTCACAAGGTTCCTACGCATCTCTGGCTATGAAAGAAAGACACGTGGGATGATCTGGGGAGGAAAGTCTGTTTGTTAACATGGGCTCCTGGTAGCTGTAGCCGAGAGTTAGCGGGCTTGTCCCCTTACCTTGTCCGAGGATGGCTAGAATGTCTGTCTTACTCTCAGAAAACAGCAGAAGGATTTTCTAGTTGCATGGTGTGCAGGTGGCTGCAGCTGTCACACTAGCAACACTGGCTCATTCTGCCCCCCAGTCGATATGGGGGCCCCGAGCACCCTTCATACACTTCTTTTATATTCTATGGAGATGTGTAATCATATATATGATTTAGACATCTAGGCTGAACATATGTGTATTTCTAATTTGTTCTGGATCTTAATAATGCAACATGGTCAGCAACTGATAGGTGTCGAATAAATACAGATGTAACACATTGTCATGATACTCACTCTCCTTTATGTTAATCCTTCATGCCCTTTTATTCTTCCCGGTGACCTTTGGGGTATCGTGATTGTGTTCCCATAGGCCTCCTCCACTGCATGAGTCCAACTTTCTGTGTCACTGTGGATTCCTTCAGTGCTGATCCCTTGCTGGGTATGCAGTTACCTCAAAACATAGAACATGATGCAATTAATAAGTTACAGTTGATCTTACCTTACTTGTGTTTTAGTACACTTGATTATATTTGAGAACATCTGGACACATTTTAGATGTAATCTAGAATTATTAAAGACACCTTTTCAAAATTCTTAGGAGATCATAGTTTCCCCTTGTTTCCTAATGTTTGGGAAGATGTAACTTGGACCTGTTACATGCTACGCATTCTAAAAATGAGGTACTTGTGTTCATGCAGGTGCCCACACAATCGTGTGAAGACAGAGTTCTGTCCAATAACTTAACTTATACAGGATGATGTTTACTTGAACATTCTATACGTAGATTGCTGTAGCACCTTTAAAGTTGGTTAGAATTCCTAAACGTTCAAGTATGCAGTAAACTGATGCTCCAGTTTCAGTCATTCACAGCTGACCGTCTTGTTCCCCTCCACCTGACTGGTCACCTACACGCACCCTTTCAGGCCCCGTCCAGGCTGGGACCTCCGCCTCTAGTGATGACTCTCCTACTCAATCTTGTCTTCATGCTTTATCTATTTAATACCAGGAAATTCCATTTTAACGTTTCACCAATTTTCTGTTTCCCTATGATGAGTAACTTATTATTTCATCATAGAATTTCATTTTTTGCTTTATGTTTACATGCATTTTATGTCCCAACTCATAAGTAACATTTATTGAACACTTTTTCCATATTAATTTATTTAATATTTCCTCTAACTCTCCAAGTATTCATTATCATTATTATTATTACTATTCCCATTTTATCAGATGAAGTAATAGATGCAAAGAGAACTTAAGTAACTTTTCCCAGGACACGTGCAATTCGATTAATTCACCAATTCTTTCTGCAGTTACTGAATATTTATTTGTAGTGATGTTGTATTAGATGATAGGTTCCGCATTATAGGTTGTTCCTGGGCAGGGGCAGTGGTTGTAGTTTTCCAGCTATGGCTAAACTTGTGAAACTCACCATAGTGCCAGATGCATAGTACCTACCAGATTGTTGACTGAGTTATCATGGATTATGATAGTGGATATAAGATATGATTTTTAATTTACCATAAGAAGTACTTTTTTGCCATAAATTTAGCGTTAATCTAGGATGCAATCTAAGAAATCACAAGCCCTCTGAGATCTGTTTTTTCCCCTGAGTAGGATTGGATGACCATACAGCTCAGCCAGCCTAGCAGAAAAATGCTGCCTCCTCCAGGAGAAATTTGATTTGGGATTAAGAACCTGCTTTTAAACCAAACTGTTCACATCCTGTTGTTTTGTTTTGTAATAGTATATTGACCTTAACACAGTGAATGTCAGGCTGCCTCTGTCTAGCTGCCTGCTACTAGGACTCTTCTCCCTGGAATCTGATGTAATTGATCAGGGTTGCTGCAGCTCTTGGTTTTCTTTTTTTTCTTTTTTTGTCTTTTTTACTGACCGGTAATGGGATCGCAACCCTCAGTGTTGCGCCTGTACCGGGGACCGGCAACGGGTTTGCAACCCTCGGTGTTGCGCCCGCACCGCACTCAGCCAGTGAGCGGGAACCGGTCTCCACATGGGATCCGAACCCTCGGTGGGAGCGCCGCCGCCCTCCCAAAAGAAAAGAGAGAAGCATTTCATCACAAAGGCACAAAAGGCTCTCCAGTGCGCCACCGGGCCAGCCCCAGCTCTTGGTTTTCTTACAGCCAAAAGATTTCTTTCAAGGTTTTTAGTGGAGGAAAGGGTATCATTTTTCTAGATAGGGTTATATAAAGCAGTTCTCCAGTATTTGAAAACAGCTTTGTTAGTATTTCTGCTCATTGAAAAAAATCAGGTGAGGTATCAATTTCAGAATATATGGCAGAGAAAATATAGTTCAGCCTTGGATTTAACACACTTTAACATTCCCAAACTCAAACTCACTACATAGGTATACATTGAATTCTTTGTAAAAAAAAAAAATAATAATAATAAATATATATATATACTGGAGGGAATCTGCAGTGGCTTGAATGTCCCGTGCCCCCCACCCCCTGCCAGAGTCACTGGAGCTTAGTCCCCCCTGTGACTGTTAAGAAGGTGGGAAATCCTACTATGGTAGTTGAAAGTGGGGCCTCAAAGGTGTGATTAGATTACAGGACCATGCCATAGTGAATGTATTAAAAATGGTGGTCATGGGTATGGTTCTGAGGACTGTAAAAGGAGAGCATGTGACAGTCTCTCTGCTCCACCATATTTGCCGTGTGATACCCTGAGTTGCTGTAGTCACCACCAGGACAAGGCTCTCACCAGACGTGTTCCCCGGACTTTGGATTCCCCAGCCTCCGAAACCACAGGAATAGATTTCACTTTCTTCATAAATCACCCAGTTCCAGATATTTTGTTTTAAGCAGCAGATATGGACTAGCACAGAACCTAAGTTATCAAAACTTCCCATTTTACTGTTAATTAAATAAAGGTCTTTCTAGGTTGGACAAGTCACTCATGGCAAGTTAAAAATCATATGTCATCAGCCACAATGTGTCCAACCTCGAAAGACCTTTATTTAATTGACATTAAAATGATGATATAGCCAGGTAGTATCAGAGTGGGTAGTAGAATACAGGCCTCATAATTCTTTTCCAGGATTATTTTTTCAGTACTCTGATATTCTCAAGCGCTTATAGAATATTTTGCCCCTACTACATTTAAAATATATTTTAATCTGGGAAATTATGATACAAACAGAACTTCTTTTAAATCTGACATGCGAGTCCAGTGAGGTGTGTCTCTAACATAAACTATATATATTGTTATACAGCTTGAAGTTCATTACAGAATTGGCATCCTGCTTGGAATCCATGGACAAACAAAAGAAAACCAGGAAAGGATTTGAATGCAGGACTAGACTGAAATAGCAAATAAAATTTAGGCAAATACTCACTGATTGCACAAGACTTGCAAGTGTCCTTAGAGGTAGCTCCAGGACCAGCCTGTGTATTTGGAAACCCCAGCAGCCCCAGACCCCCACCCAAAATGTGAGGGCCAACGAATGGGCAGTATAGAAATTTTGTGATTTCTGCTGAGTGAAGTTTGTGGGGCAGGGCAAGAGACAAATCCCATTTTCATGCTGCCTGCTAATACGCTGACTGGAGACCATGCCTGGACTGTGGCTGGAAGATTAGACTTCTATCAGTGTAATTCCTGTAAAGGTCAGGCTGTTATATAAGTATTTTTCCATGACTTGCAAAAACAAGAGGATAGAGGTAAATATACATCATATTTCAAACAGGAAAGGCTAGTTTGAAAACTTTAAAAGGAGGAATTTTTTGCACAGCATAAAACTTATGGGAAAATACTTAGCAATGTTTCTTAAACAACTGAACAAAGTGATTTAGAAAAAAAGGTTACAAGAGAAAAATTTTGTGCCATTTTATCTGATTTTTTTATGGGTATGGGAGTCTTTTAAATTTTATTTACCATAGTTTTTAATATGAATATTTAAGACCATTTAAATTTGTTTTTCCTCTTACTCTGTATTGATTATGGTACCTTAAAGGCTGATTTTTTTTTGGAATATGATAACTTTTAGGAAGATAATTTCCATGATCAGGAAGGAAATCTATTTCTCAAAGCTGAGCAGGTTAGTTTCCATAATCTCATGTGAGATGCTTTTTCATGGCTTCCTGTGAACCCACTTGAGAGTGATGTGGCTGCAATGGATATGCACAAATTCCTGGTCCCGTCAGCCTTGGTTAGAACATTAAGGCTATTACCTGTTCATCTTAATGCCATAAATGTTACTCACTCATGATCAAATGAGCTACTTAAGGGGACTTTTTTCTGCAGAGTTCAGTTTAACTGACAGGTAAGCCGAGGCCTACAGACTTCTAACTGCAGCTTCTGCAGTGGAGTCAAGAAAGACAGCTCAGGTTTGGGCATGTTTATCTTGAGATGCCAGCGGGACCTCTAAATGGAGCTGTTCAGAGGACATTTTGTACAGAGATGTGTCACTGTGTGTCACGAAGAAGGAAGAGATGATCTGTACAAGAGGTAGAATTCTAAGCTGGTGCCTGCAACCTCCACCTCCCAGCGTACATGTCCTGTAGAATCATCTCTCCTTAAGTGTGAGCGGGACTTGTGAATATAATGATCTTTCACCTCCGTGACTAGAGTACTGATTAGTTAACTCTGAGTTGATCTACAGAGAGATTCTCTGGGGTGAGCCCTCAAAGAAGGAACTGTGTCCTTGCTGAGAGAAGAGATTCTCCTGCCAGCTTTGGGAAAGCAAGCTGCTGTTTGTGTGAGGCGACCTCTGCAGGGGCCACATGGCAAGGGCACAAGGATACCCGTCCCCAGCAGCTGTGATCGAGAAAGCAGGGACCTCACCCAGACAGCTGCAGGAAACTGAACCTAGCCACCGGCTGCTGAACCTGGGAGAGGACCCTGAGCTCAGATGGCATCACAGGTCCACAGCCCTTCATTTCAGTCTGGTGAGCATCCGAGCCAAGGAGCCAGCCCAGGCTGTCCAGACTCCCGACCTGCAGAGACCAGGAGATAACAAATGTGTTTTTCCTTAATAAGTGAGTGAACAAGTGTGTGGCAGTTTGTACTCTGCCACAAAAACGTCGTTGTAGGGGGCATCAGCACATAGATGAGAGCACCCGTGGAGAGGATACCGCAGAGATGAGGAGGCCTGCACAAGCTCTAGCACAGAGCCATGTCTAAGGGAGGGAGAAGCATGAAGGAGCGGAAGAGCAAATCAGAAGGATGGGCAGGACAAGGCCCTTCCCTTTCCTGGTGTTCCTACCCTCACCATTGCCTCTTTGGCAAAACTGGCAAAAGCAAGCCCACCTGGCACAGCCTATCTGGACTTCTCCGTCAGGACCATCACGGCTGCGGGCAGGGTGTCGTCTTGCCTGCACCCGCCTCCCTGGGCAAGTGGCCTGCCAGGAGCGGGGAGGTGGGGAGGGTGTGGTTGAAGCTGTGACTGGTGGGTTGGAGGTGGCTGTGCTTCATGTGGGTTCACGCTTTTGGACTTTGGGGAAAGTAGTGGAAGTCTGTCTTCAGCCGTCAGTAAAGCCTCCGACAGTTTTACCTGCAGTTAAGCTAAGGGGTTGATTCTGATTTGATTTCTGTTGCATTTCTCAATTTGTTCAGGACCACTGGGGAGGGTATGACCAGCATTGCAGAAACAACCAGTGACATTGGAAGCCATGGGGAGAGCTGGTTCAAGAAAGAGGAGGCACCAACAGGATCAAAAGCTGCAAAGAAGTCAACACTAGCGAACGGCGGCATATGAGACAGGCACTGGGCCTCGTTCCTTATCCACGTTTCCTCACTGAATCGTCATGAGAGTCCTCTGATCTGCTATGTTCATTTCACCTAGTGGAAAATGAGGTCTAAAGTCAAGTAACCGCAGAAGGTCAAACAGCGGATTAATAGAGGAGCTGGAATTCACACCCTAGAGCGTCTGACCTCAAAGCCACTTCCAATATCCAGGGGACTTGACAACAGGCAAGGCGCTTGATAATCTCGAGGGCACCGTTTATAATTTCAGGGGAATGCTGGTGTCATGAACCAGATTGCAACTGGCTACCTAGATAATGGGGTAAGGAAAGAGAGAGAGAGCAAACACAAGGGGACTTTAGAAAGTCTGTGGAAAAGAGAATTAAAAGACCATAGAAATACCATCGTACCGTTAAATTTTTAATGCAGTTTGGCAATAAAGGTCAGAAGAGGTGGAGTATGGAAAACAGGGTGCAGGGATCTTTTTCTGCTAAAATAGGAGAGATTTTGAAAACATTTGAGTGTTGTTAGGAGAGAGAACAGGAGGGGAGAGGGGAGTGTGCCTGAGATACGGGGAGCAGTGACGTCCCTGTGGAGGTGGGAGGGGAGGAGAGCCGTGGAAACTGAGTTCTCTTCTCTCGATTTCTGTTTTCTTGGTGAAGCAGGGACTGAGGGTCACTTCCCCAGAGTAGCTGAGGAAAAGAGGCGAGGTGATCGTATTCTGAGAGGGGACTACAAACCATGAGGCAGGATCCAACTAGACAGAACCGACGAGGGTCCACCAAGAGCAGCCTGTTCAGACAGAGACTGTGTCTGCCAAGGAAACGTGTGCGTGTCACGGCTCTTACTGTAACTCTCCTATGGTAGACAGGCTCTGCCACTGTGTCGTTGCTCTGTTTGCAGGTTGCTTGTAGTGGGTGTTTGTTTTTTCTTTAAGAGAAGCCAGTTTTTTCTCAAGGAATGTTAATTTTAATAGAAATTAACCTCATTCATCATATCATCCCTCTGTGTCAACAGAGGACATTTACTGAGGTCTGCATATAGGCCATGACTTCAATACAATCCATTCTAACCCCGATTTCCTAATATATCTTGGCCTTGGACAATGACATATCAAAGCTTCCAACCAATCCTGTAAATTCTTTGAATTTTTCCACAGAATTCTCCCTTCATTAAGCATCCAATGTATTTTTTCCCAAATAAACAATCAAATGTACATGAGCTCCTATGGTGCATCTGCGGCTGTGGTTCATGCTGTTAGACATTTTTTTAAAGGCATCACTTCTAAACTTTATTTCAAATGCCATTGCAAAACCACATACGGTTAACAACTGGAGAGCAATGACAGACGGAAAGTGCCACATCCTTCAGGGCAGACGGTGATGACCATGGGCAGGCCTGGCTTTCCTGGAAAGACAGTACTGAGGGCGAGGGGTCTTCAAGGACAGTAGAACTGGGCAAGCCCAAGACGGAGGGGCAAGGTGCTTCAAACTGGGAAGACGGAAGGAGAAGGCAGAGCGATGACATCAACCAGAGCACACATGAAGGTTAGTGAGGAATCTATGCAGGGGCGTCTTTATTAGAGAAGTATGGGTAAGAAAGTTTACTTGCACACAGAATCACAGGGTGGAAGCAACTTTCAACCAGCCTGTAACATCCCTCATTTCATAGTTTGGGAGACTACAGTTGAGAGGTAAGCAATTTCCCAAGTTCTCTCAGTGGGTGTGTGGCAGAACTGGGTTAAAAATTCATTTTTTAAAAAAATTGCAATTGTTATAAAAAAAAGTTTTTGTCCCCTTAAAGTTCACATGTTGGAGCCCTAATCCCTAATGTGATGGTATTTGGAGAGGGGCTTTTTGAGAGTTTATTTGGATAGCTGAGGTTATGAGGGTGGGGCCCTAGTCTATTGGGATTAGTGCCCTTATGAGAAAAAACACCAGAGAGTGTCTACCGCCCCTCCCCAGCCCCCCATGCACAAAGAAGAGGACACACGAGTGCATAATGAGATGGCAGCTGCCTACATGCCAAGAGAAGAGGCCTTGGAATGAAACTCACCTTGTCAGCACCTTAATCCTGGACTCCCAGCCTCCAAAATTATGAGAAATTAATTTCTGTTGTTTAAGCCACCCAGTCTATGGTGTTTTGTTATGGCAGCCAGAGCAGACTTAGACAGAGAGAGCTGGTTGCAAGCCTGGGGTGTGGGGGGAGGGGTGTCCATATATATTGCAGCCTCTGGAAGCACATAAGAGCACAGGGGTCAGGCTCACTGGCTGTGGAGAGCCCCAGCTGAAATACAGGTTGTTGGATGCTTTTTAACCTCTCTGAATCTTTGTTTTCTCATCTGTACACTGGGGATATGCTTAGTATCCACCCAGAATGGTTTGTTTGTGTGTATTAAATAACACATGTACTAACGTGCTTATTATAACACACAGAACATATTAAGTATCCAATATATATTATCTATTATTTTACTTATTTTCCTTCAACATTTATTCGATGAGAGACTGCAATGTTTGGTAAGGTTATTTGAAATATAAAATGATTACATTGTATAATGTTGAATATCCTAATTATCCTGATTTGAGCATCACATATTGCACATGGGTATTGATATTCAACCCTGTCCCCCACAGATTTGCACCATCAACTATATTTCAATAATAAATAAATAAAGGTAGATTAGATATAAGAGAGATAAGACTTACAAACAAAAATTTATAATGAAAGGTAAAGAGTGATCAGGGTTGTCAGTAAGGCATAGATGATAGAGACAATGTGCTGTGGGTGTTAAGAAGAAAGGGAATAATCGGAAACAGCTTTGTGGAAATGATGGATTATTTTAAAATTAAACATGCCAGAAATTTAACAGCTAAATAACTACCACCCTCCAGTCACCTTGGGAGACAATATGCTCATGAAGTGAGACTTTAGTTAATGGGTAGGAGATGCGTGGAACACCCCAAGGGAACCACCTCTAGTCATTTACACAGCCACCCAGGAACGCTTCTCAACTTCAGTTCAGGGGATGTGCAGATGCATACTGTGGGAGGTGTCAGGAGGAGAGGAGGCATTCCAGGTGAAGGGCACAGTGTGTGCAGAGGTTCAGAACTGTGTGTGGAACCACACACCATGCTGGGAGACCTCCAAACAGGTCTTCTGTGAGGCTGAGCGGTCCTTCCTGACCTATCCAGCTGATACACTAATTTAGAACTCATAACAGTAGATTATTTAGGATAAATTCTTTAGGGAGAAGTTGAGGAGGGGTATAGAGGAAGGCTGGAGCACCCAGGAATGAGGGTGTGTCAGTGAGACCCTATGTCACCCAGAGACCTCTGCTTGAATCTTACCTTCAGGCAATAGGACTGGTGACTGGGTTTTAAGTGGGGATGATACCTCATGTTCAACAGAAGTATTGCCAGACATTCCTGCCTTTTTTTCTGTTTTTAAAGGGAACACTTTAAATAGTTTAAAATTAAATATGATCTTTGCTATAGCTTGTTTATTTAAGACTTTATCAGGTTAAGGAAGTTTGTGGAGTATGCATAAAGCAAATGTACTTCACAGGGCCTGGTTTTCCAAAGCCTTGCAGTTTCAAATATTGACCTTGCAAAGGACAGGAAATTTTCCCCAGGCTATAGTCTCTGTTGTAAGATAAAGAATTGTAACACAGCAAGGTTGCTGGCTCAAAGACAGACAGGTTACTGATTGATATGTAAAGATACTGGGAAATTGCTGTAAGAAGAGAATGTTTACTAAGATCAAGCTTTTGTTTGTGGATCAACTTCACTTCTTGAAAACTGCATTATAGAATGTCACCTTGCTTGACTTACTGAATGTTACCAGCTTCTATTGTTAAATTTGTTAAACTATACTTAGCAAAAACCCCACCTATGTTCTCTTTCTGTAACTTCCTGGTCTGGAGAATAAATGTGGGAAGAGAACCCCAATTCATGGTTAATTTCTCAAATGGAAGGAATGACTCTCTCTTGAGGGTTCCAGGAGATTCACTCCTTTTGGGGGCTTCTCACTGCTCAGAAGAGATGGGCTTTGAGTAATCTTTGGCAGTTCTGTCACCCAGGGGAAAGGGGGTGACAAATCTGTGGAAGGCAAAGCAACAGAAGTTTCTTTTTTCTATTCTGGGTTTGGTGATGTTTTTTTTTTTTTTTGTCTTGAATGGATGCAGCTTTTAACTGAACAAGTTTTCAGCTTCAATTGAGTTGCATCCTTTTCTCTTTTAATCTATTAATGTAAAGAAATATGTGGATAGATTTTCAAATGTCAAATCAACTTTGCATTCCTGGGATAAACCCAACTTGGTCATAACATTAGCCCCACCCCCACCCTCACCAAAAAAAGGCTAAGAATTATTCCAGGGAAGCATATTCAGTGTATAATTTTAGGAATCAGGTTGACTTGGATTTAAATCTTTGAAGTTTTCAGTGTATTGAACAGTTTTTATTTCTCCATCTGTAAAGTAACAATAAAAAAATTTACTCCTCACAGGGTCTTGTGACATTTCCATTAAATAACACATGAGCCATGCTTAAGGCACCCTCACATATAAGAGATCAGTATGCAGTGATATTGTTACTGACGTATGGACAAGATCAACAGCAGAACAATGCATTATGCAATTACAGTCAACCAAGAGTAATAGACTGTAAGTGCCATAGTGCTGAAAAAGGACTTTACCATTTTACATTTCAACAAGCACCTAACCCTGTCTTGTTTTTTAAAAATCATTCTATTGGGTATGATGTGGTATCTCATTGTGGTTTTGATTTGCATATTCCTAGTGACTAATGATGTTGAGCATCTTTTTATATATTTATTGGTCACGTATATGTTTTCTTTGGAAAAATATCTATTCAAATGATTTGCCCATTTTTAAATTGAGTTGCCTTTTTATTGTTGAGCTGTTACTAGACTCTGCTTAAATATATAATTTGAAAATATTCTCTTTCATTCTCTGGATTATCTTTGCAGTCCCTTGATAGTAGTCTTTGAAAGTACAATTTTTTTTTAATACTGAAAGTTCGATTTGTCTTTTTTTTCTTTTGTTTTTTGTACTTTGGGTATCATATCCGAAAAGGTGTCATCTAATCTAAGGTCACAAAGATTTACACCTAAATTTTCTGCTAAGAACTTTATAGATTTAGTTCTTACACTTAGGTCTTTGATGCATTTTTAAAAATTTTTGTATATATGTTAAGTAGTGGTCCAATTTCACTTTTTGCATGTGGATATGCAGTTGTCTCAGCACATTTTGTTGAAAAAACTATTCTTTCCCCATTATCATGACATCCTTGTCAAAATGCAATTGCCAATAAATGTAAGGATTCATTTCTGGACTCTACGTTCTAGTCTCTTGATCTCTGTATTTATCCTTATGCCCATGCTGTGCTGCCTTGAATTTATTTGCTTTGTAGTAGGTTTTTAAGTCAGAAAGTGTGAGTACTCCAACTTTTTTCTTTTTTCTCAAATACTTTTGGCTATTCTGGATTCTTTGCAATTTCATATGAATTTTCGAATTAGCTTGTCAATTTATACAATAAGCCAGCTGAAATTTTGGCAGAGATTGCATTGGATCTCTAGATCAATTTTAACATTATCATCTTAACACTGAGACTTATAATTTATGAACATGAGATAGGAAATAGTATTTTATTTATTTAGGTATTTAAAATTGTTTTTCAATGAGGTTTGGTAGTTCTCAGCATGAGAGAAATATATTTCTTTTGTTAAATATATTCTTGAGTAGTTATTCCTTTTGATACTGATGTTGGATGTAGAGTCCAGTGGGCGCGATAGATGTCCTCAACCCACCCAGTCCTCTTACCAGGTACTTGACCCTACCACAGGAAAAATTTCAAGAGCAGAGTCACAGTAGAAAGTGAGAACAAGTTTAATATATCAGATAAGAAATGCAGGTTCCACAGAGATAGTGCGGCATGCTCCAGAGACTGAGCAGGGCCCACACCAAGTGTAACACAAAATTAAGTTCAGTACAGACATCAAGTCTAACACAAAAGCAAGAAAAACATACTTAAAGCTCAGTACAAAGTGCAGGCTGGCTCAAGAGAATGGGCAGGTGCTTGCTGAGAGTATGTTAGATATGAAGTAAAGTACACATTCCTGCCAGTGACCTGTGGGTTGCTTCCAGGAAGGTGAGCAGCAACCCTGCCTTCAGCTGGGCTTTGGCTTTTATCGTTTCTCTATCTAATGAATATTCAGTTAAGGGGTGGTTCCAAGTTATATGCACCAGGCATATTCAATAAAGTTCTGTGCTCTCTATTGAGCATTCCCAGCCACTGGATTGCATAAGCCAGGCTCCTGTGGTCTCATTTACCCATCTGTTGCTAAAAATAGGTCTAACTGTCAACAGTTGGACCTATTTCCTACAGGGGAGAACTCAGAGGAGGGGGCCTGAGACCTCAGGGAGTGGCTGGAAACTCAGAGGCATGTCCTAAAATCCGAGCCCAGGGAAACTGAACACCTCCTGTATCAATACTTTTGTAAATGAAATCATTTTCTCAATTTCATGTTTAGATTGATCCTTAGTACTGTAGAGAAACAATTTATATTGATTTTTTTGCAGCCTTGCTAAACTCATTATTAGGTGTGCACATGTATGTAGGAGGGTACTTCAAAAAGTTCCTGGAAAGATTCATAATACAATTGAATTCAATTTTTCCATGAACTTTTTGAAGTACTCTTGTGTGTGTATGTTTAGTGGATTTCTTCAGATTTTCTCTACATAACATCATGTCATGTTGTTTTACTTCTTTATTTCCAATATGGATGACTTTTATCATTTTTTCTTTCTAATTGCCCTGGTGAGGACTTCCAGTACTATATATATATATAATTCACCAATTTATTAATTTGCTGCAAATATTTGTTGGCCTGAAAATAATATTAACATGGGAGTTAAGAGACCTGAGTATTCTTGATACTGAAATGAGCTGACTTTGTTTTCTTGAGCTCATTTCTTAATCATCCTAGGTCTGGTTTCTCTATGGATTTTTTTTTTTTATTGAAACATATTGATTGTCTTCCATTACTATATTAAGTAGAAGTGAAAACAGCAGACATCCATGGCCTGATCCTGATGTTGAGACGAAAAATTCAGTTTTTCACCATTATATATGATGCTGGCTGTGAATTCTTAATAGATGTTCTTTACCTAGTTAAGAAAGTGTTCCTCTCCTTCTAGTGTTTTGAGTGTCTTTATCATGAAAGGTGTGAAATTTTGTCAAACGGTTTTACTGCATCTACTGGGATGAACATATGTTTTATGTCCTTATTCTGTTGATATGCTGATATGGTATTAATTAATTTTACCAGATTAATTAATTTTTGGATGTTAAACCAGTTTTCCTTCCATAGAGTCAATTTCACTTTGTCATCTGTTATAATCCTTTTTACACATTGCTAGACTCAGGTTGCTGATATTGGCTCAGTATTTTTACATTTGTATCTATGGAAATATTTATCTGTACTTTTCTTTTTTTCAATGTCTTTGTATGGTTTTTTTTTTTTTCCTTTTTGTCTTTTTCCGTGTCCGGCAACGGATTGCAACCCTCAGTGTCGCCCCCGCACCGGACCGGGACCAGCAATGGGATCGCAACCCTCGGTGTTGCTCCCGTGTCTCGCTCAGCCAGTGAGCGGGAACCAGTCTGTATGTGGGATCCGAACCCTCGGCGGGAGCGCCGCCACGCTTCCCAAGCGGCGCACTGTAGCAGTGCGCCACTGGGCCAGCCCTGTCTTTGTATGGTTTTGATATCATGGTAATACTGACTTCATAAAATGAGTCTGCATGTCATTCTTCTGCTTTTTAGAAGAGTTCGTGAAGCACTGGCATCAGTTAGTTAATTGTTTGGTAGAATTCACCAGTGAAGCCATCTCGTCCTGAGTTTTTCTTTGTGGGATGCTTTTTAATTGGTAATACATTTTTAAAAATTCTTATACGTATATTCAGATATTCTCTCTCTTTTTTGAGTCCATTTGGTTGTTTGTGTCTTTCTAGGAATTTGTCCATTTCTTCTAAGTTATCCAACTTGCTTGTATACAGTTGTCCAAAATGCTCCATAATTATAATAGTTCTTGTTTTCGTAATGTTGGTGGTGATGTCCCTGTTTCTTTCATAACCAGCAACTCGAGTCTTTTCTCTTTTTTTTTCTCGGTCAGTCTAGCTACAGGTTTATCAAACTTTTGCACCTACAAACTGTAGTAATGTTTCCTTATCATCTAGTTCTAAGTACCTTCCAACTTTCCTTGTACTTTCTTCTTTGACATGAGAGTTATTTCAAAATGGGTTATTTTCCACATATTTTGGCTTTTCTAGATATATGATTGTTATCAATTTTCTAATTTAATTCCATTATAGTAATAAAACATATTCTATAAGATTTCAATTTCTTTAAATTTATTGGGACTTATTTTATTTCCCAGCATATGGTCTACCTTGTGAATGCTCCCTGTAAATTTGAAAAGAATGTGTATTCTGTAGTTCTTGGGTATAGTATTCTGCAGTTTTCACTTGGCCTACCTGTCAGTTGAAAATTTTTCCTTAATATTTCTTGTAGTGCACATCTGAGGTGACAACTTTTCTCAGTTTTTTATTTTCTGATATTGTCTGTGGGTGCACTTGAAAATAAAGTGTATTCTTGAGTTCTTGCATATAATGTTCTATAACTGTTGAATAACCTGTCAATTGAAGACTTTTCTTTAATATTTCTTGCAGTGGAAGTCTGTGGTGATAAATTTGCTAAACTTTTGCCTGAAATTGTCTTAATTTCATTTTCATTTTTGCAGACTATTTTTTCTAGATATGGAAATTCATGGCTGGCCAGTTAGCTCAGTTGGTTAGATCATGGTACTAGTACCATCAGGGTCCAGGGTTTGATCCCTGGACCAGCCAGCTGCCAAAAAATAAATAAATAAAAGAAATTTAAAAATTTGGTGTTGATGACATCAAAGTCAATGGTTCAGATCCCCTCCTTGCTGGCTAGCTGCCAAAGGGGAAAAAAAAAAGAATTTCTTGTTGCTGGGGTTTAAAAAATTATTCTGTTAATTATTCTGTTATTTCTTTGATGATAGCACCTCTTTGTTCATCTGTTTGCATCCCTTCTGATGAAAAGTAAGGGACATTCTGATTCTTTTTTCCTTTGCATCCTTTTTTCTCTGATGCTCTTAAGATTTTCTCTTTATCACCCTTTTCAGATGTTTGAATGTCTTGTGCCCTTATGTGGTTTTTTTTCATTTTCTTTTTCTTTTTTCTTTATCGTTATACAATGTACAATGTGGTTGATTTTCATGGCCCTCTTCCAGTTCCTCCCTTTCCCCCCTCCCTCTCTCCTCCTTTCCCACCCCCATCAACATCATATCTGTTCTCTTCTCTTAACAAGTTCAAGCAATTATTGTGATTGTTGTGTCTTGTTTTATTTTGTTCTGTTTTGGGTTTTGTTTGTTTATATGCTTCTTGGGTCGTTTGGGTCTACTGAATTATATTTTTTATCAAACTTAGGAATTTTTTGGCTATTATTACTGTGCACGTTCTTCTTTCTAATCACTTTTTTTCCTCCTCTGGGACTTAAATTGCACATAGGTGGTTCTGTTTGGTTTGTCCCACAGGTCCCTGATGCTCTGTTCATATCTTATGGTGGCTATTGTAAAGCCCCTGACGGTTTAATGCTATCACGTGTGTCAGCACGTCTGTCATCTCTGGATCTGTTTTTATTGATGTGCTTTTGTCCTGCTTGTTTGAATATACAGTATTTTGGTTATGCATTGGGCATCGCGTATAATACATTGTTGAGTGTTAGGATTTTGTTTTCTTTTAAACAACGTTGAGTTTTATTGCGGATCAATTTGATTATCTTAGGATTTTTCTAAAGCTTTGATAGGGAGAATCTAAGGTAACTGTTCAGCTACAATAGCCCTATTCCATTTACCTTAGCTCTCCCAAATTTTGATTTATGTGTCCTCAGCCATGCAAGACCACAATAGTCTGTATGGTCAATTTTGTATATTCTTATATGGGATTCAAATATATATAGACTCCAAATTCCTGAGCTGCTATGCAGAAAGAGCCCCTGGGCATAAATTCAGGACAACTATGGAGCTCAGTTAATTCTTTACCATTCTTTCTAGGATCACTGTCCCATGCTGACTGTTGTCCAAAATCTGAAAATAGTTGTTTTATATATTTGGCCCATTTTTAAAGTAGCTTATGTGGAGGGGATAGTCTAGAACCAATAACCTTATAGTAACCAGAAGCAGAAGTCTGGCATATCGTAAAAAACAAACTAACATAATACTCTTTTATTATTTCTTTCATTTCAAAACCCTTTAGAGGTTCCCTACACTACTCAGTACAAGCCCTTTTCAAGTCTCTTATAAGGCCCCGGTCATCTCTCTCTCTGTTATTTCTCTGACCTCTAATCTCATTCTAGTCTTCATTCCCTTAAATCCTGGTTTATTATTTTAATAGCACTTGGAAATTCTTGACATACTCCAGAGCTCCCCAGTTCTGCAGAAGCTCTGGGGCCTGTGCACAGCCCCTGCCCTGCAGTTACTCTGCAGCTGCCTTGTGGAGCTCATCTACCCCGCACATGAACAGCCTAGAATTCATCTAAGATTTAAGGACACTCCTTCGCAGTTTTGTTTGTCTGTTTGTTTTTATTTTCCCTACCAGAATATAAAAACACAGATATTATTTTACTTTATCCTTGCTACCTGTAACAGTGCCTGGTAATCCTAGGAGCTTAATTCATAGTTGTTGACTTTGTACAGTAAAGTTTCTTGTGTATTTGGAGAAAATGTCATCTAATTTATAACCATGAGTAAAAGCAGGATATTAAGAAAATAATAAACGTTGGACTTACTATTATAGGGAATGTAAGAGGAAGCCAACTAAAAAATGATTAAAAGAATTTCTTAAGAACATTGAGAATCTTCTTGAAAAGGAAATCATAAATTTAGAATGGGTCTAATTAATATAGCTAAACTCCTTTTTTAGTTTCTTAGGAATAAAAGGAGACTAAACTGGTCAAACAGCAGGAATTAACAAAGCTGACAGGACAGAAGGACATGGCAGTAGGGGTTATAATACTGATGTGCCATTTAGGTTGGTCAGGAAGAGGAAGGGACCAAGGTCTGGAGGTCATAGAGGGCAAAGAGCATGAAGGCGGGAGTGAAGGTGAAATCTAGGTGGAAGACACCAGCTGAATTGTAAATGTCTCTGTTTTATCTTGGAAGGGCTGAAAAGATCGTAATGATGGCTTGGTCTAAGCCTCTCATTTTGTCAATGAGGAAAAAAGCCAAAGAAGTGATGTGAGCTCTCCAGGCCCTGCCACTTAAAAAGAGGTCCACCTAAATAGAGCTGCAGTCCCAGCCACCAGTAAGGAGCACGTCTGCGCTGGGCAGCCTCTCCCACCGCCTCCCCTGCAGACGGGGTCCCAGCTGTGGTTTCTTTTTCTCCCCGATTTGCTATGCACGTTAAAATTCTCAGTGACAGAAGAAGGAAAATATCTAGATTAGCGCCCTGCACTACTTTCTCTGAGGTTCAATAGGTTTTTGGCTTCTGAGCATTTGGAAGTTTGTGTTTGAAACGAGTGAAAATGTAACTGCCTCCAAGCATTTAGCTCGCCAGCGGGACGCCTGTCTCTGGCTGACAGGACTGGCCGCCTTGTGCTGTGTGCGCTTCTAACCAGGTTGTCTGACAGCAGGGTACTTCTCGGTTTGATCAAGGACAATGGGCTCCAGGTCAAAGCTCATCATGTGTCAGCCTTTCCACCCAGCCTGGGGAAAGCTCACATTCACGTGGTTCAGCTGGGACCAGGGGAGAGGCACAAATGACTCACCTGGGTTCTAAGTTACACAAGCGTCTTCTGGACTCGGTGTCCGGAAAGAGGTCTCTAGGGTGAGTCAAGAGACTTGCGTTCCAGTCCTGCACTACCTACTCAGTACTTGTTGTAAATAAAGTCGTTGCACCTCACTTGCCTTGGTTTAAACATCTCCAAAGTGAATTGGTAAAAGAAATGATTTTTAGAGTTTTTTTCTGTTCAGAAATCTGAAATTGCATGAAGACAGAAAATCTTTTTCATGTGACAGCACACAAGATGAAACACAAGGGAACTGAAGTCTCCTAAGTAATTCCTGTTACTGCTGGTTATTGGTCATTGCACAAAATGAGTTAAGAATGGACCAATGACAGCTAAAGCCAGGATTTCAGCTCTCACAGGGCATTCTGAGATACTGAGCATCCTACCGAGCAGGAATAGGTTAAGTCCTTTCATACAGAACAGAAAGACGTGGGGAGGTCTGAGTCTGGACAGTCAGTAAGCAGGATAGATATGCCTCGATTGATTCTAGGGAAGAAGCATTTTCTGATTGCTCTGTGTTATGTTGGAGATGAACTGCTTTGTACCCACGGATGTTAATTGTAGCCCAAAAAAGGCCAGAACACTGCAATAGCATGATATGTAGGGAAAAACACATGATTCGGAATTGAACAGACTTGTAGTCAAATCCAGTTCTGGAACCAACTATCTGCCCTTTCTGAATCTAAATTCTATCATAGTAACTTAGGGATAATTATAGTTTGCATAGGTTTTATGAGGATTAGAGATAATATATGCCAAATGCTTGGCACATGGTAAATGTCTGCTAAATGTTATCCAGTTTTATCAATGAGGTATGGGAAAAGGAAAAGAATTTAAGGCCAAATAGCAATACAGGTACACTGTGATTTTGCCAAACTCAACACTTACAGATCCACATGTGATTTTGTAGAGAAGTCTGAAACACAGCCGTATGACCAGAGCAAACTTTTCAGGCACTCATGGTGGCAGCTGTGGAAACATGCACAACCACGTGTCTCTGTGCTTCCGTGTGGGGACTACAGGGCATGGTGATTCCAAAATTTCTACAGAAGAGCCATAAGGATGGCAATTTAGAAGGAAATGGGAACCAATGGACTTGTCTTTAATTTAGGTTTTCACATAAGCATATGAATAATTAGAAAATGTCAGTTGCTCATATCAAGGAATGGGAGACTTATGGAGTGGGGTGGGGGTGGGAGACAAAGCTCCCTCCCCATCATGTTTCTTGATGCTTCACAGCTATCATAGCCATCATAGGTATAAATGCAGAATTTTGACAGGTAGAGTTTCAGGCTAGTTGGAACATTAGAAATCATCTTAGCCAGTTCCCCCTCTTTATGGTTAAAGACAACAGTAAGCATGGAAAGGAAAAGCTATTGACCAAATACTAGTCAGAGTAAAGGCATGCATATAGATAAAACCTGATTTTTGGCTTCAATCTCCCTCTATGCATATGCACGCACACACACGCGCGTGCACACGCTCACACACACACACGCACACACACATGCACGTGCACACGCTCATCTTAGCCAGTTCCCCCTCTTTATGGTTAAAGACAACAGTAAGCATGGAAAGGAAAAGCTATTGACCAAATACTAGTCAGAGTAAAGGCATGCATATCGATAAAACCTGATTTTTGGCTTCAACACACGCGCGTGCACACGCTCACACACACACGCGCGTGCACACGCTCACACACACACGCGTGGACACGCACACACACGCGCGCGTGCACACGCTCACGCACACACACACACGCTCATACACACACACACAAACTCATTAAACAGGACTGAAAACCAGACGGCAGCAGTGTTTTCATTAGTTCTCTGCTCATATACTATTTATGTAGTAAACAACAACATAGAAGAAATAAACTTGACTTCAAGGCAAAGATGGGCTGAGAGTGGAAAGTAGCCTTTCTAAATACAAGTAACTGTCGTGACCAAAATAATTATGTTAAGTATAATATACAGATTAAGTTAATTAAGTATCTGCTAAATATTTTTACGGGAGATGCAGAGATAAAAGTTAGTGCTTTTACTCTCAAGGAGCTTAAGTCCGCTACACAACTGAACCGCAGCATTCATAGCGGTCCTAGCAGTAGCCTCCTGCAGGTCACGGGAGGAGCACAGCGCGTGGTCAGACTGTTCTGTCCACCTAACAGATGGACAGTGTCCTCGAGCAGGTGGGAAGGTGTTTTAAGCCTTGGTGTGATTATCTATGATAAAAAGGTGACAATACCCAACTCGCTAGATTGCAGTGAAGGTCAAAGGAGATACTGTAAGCACAACAGCTCTGCAAACTTTAAGGAGCCCATACAAATGCTAATGGTGGCTGTTTCCTTCTCCCTTAAGGGTATAGTTGACCTTCCTGATGGAGCTTTTAAGAGAAAGGCAAACTTGACAAAAACTGCTCTTTCAGGTACAATCTATGAATTAATGATTTGAACTCTGAAAAAATAAGAATGGATAACTTTCAAAAATGCCCAGTTTTGACATACTGCCTGTTCTCCACTCATTCATCTCCCATGGCCATGTCCTGCTGTCTCCCAAACATCAGTCCCTTCTCACCTCTTCCTGGCAGCAGTTTTCCTTCTGCTTTCCCTTTCCGCTCTCTCAAGGCCAACCCTCTGAGAGAAGAACTGGCTAGCCGGGAGATCCTCAGAGGAGACCTCAAGGAACACTGCAATTATGAAACTCCAGCAAGGAAAGATTTCAGCTGTTCTTGGAAAATCAAGTGTCTTCACTGTCAGAAATGCTGCAGAAATGACTTTAATATAATAACTACTTCTTTGACTTACGTTTTGTTTGGAGGTAACTGTTGGGCCAGAGGGATCAGGAGGACCGGAAAGCAGCAACAAAGTAGGACAGAGCCTCCATCCTGTTAACTCCACCCCAGAAGGCGGGAACCGGAAACTGAACCCTGCTCAATTCCTTACCATATGTGGGCAAGAAACTCACCAACAGCCTCCCCCTATAAACACCTGCTTGTATCCACCGTGGTGCGACTTCCCCAGCCTCACTCCCTCGCCGGGTGAAGCCTACCCTAAATTTACTGCTGGCTCCTGGTTTTCTTTGCTCTGGCTCGAGACCAAAACCTTAAAGATTCAGACCTAACAGTAACAGGATATCATTTCTAAAAACATGCCGGTGTCCCAAAATTGAGACACAAACTTCAATGACTGAAGGTACCAGGTGGGGCAGGGTTGCTGAAGTTGGGCCCCGAACCGAGCTGGGAAGTGTGAACCCTCCTAATGGGACCTGCTGCTACTCGTCAGTCAGTTACTCCCAAGTGGAATTGAGAATCCATAACAGCCAGAGCAATTAATCTGCATTTTTTTGTAAAATTCCCTGATTTTTAAATATTACCAATTAATTAATTGAGAAAAAATGTAAAAATCCAGCTAGGCTGGGGATGCAGAAAAAACATTTATAACACATCATGTGCCTACATTTTGGGCTAAACGAGACAGAGAAAAAGAACAGATATTCATCAGTCCATCACTACTAGGTATTTAAAAAATTTGGAGCTCGGGTCCTAATAAAGGTAAGTGAATAGCAACAGCTTTGGACTCCCAGGGTCACATGAGCGTTCATATTAATTCATTTATTCATCACCATTGCAGGTCTCTGAATGGAGTAGTCCTGGGAAAAATGCAGAGGAGTGAGATAATGCCTGGATTCTGACCCTGAGGGGCACATAATCTAAACAGAAAGACATGGTATATACAAGTGAAAACAAGTTATATTATAAGAATTAAAATGATACAAGTCCATTTATCATTGGCATGATAAATATCAATGGACATGGCATTAGACCTTGTGAGACTGGCTTTTCCTCAGTCCCTCAACTGTAGGTAGTAATGAAACCTATCTCACAGGAATGCTGTGAGAGCGAAATGAAATAGTGCATGCAGCGTTCCTTGCACTGTGTCCAGCACCAACTCAGTAACGTATGCACATACAATAGCAATGGTGGTAGCAATAATAATAGAAGTGAAATAACTCAAATGTCTCAAGACTATAAATGATGTGGATCACGTGAGTGATGCAGGTGGGATGAGCTAGACCCTCGCTACTTAAGGTGGGCATGCGGACAGGCAGCACCAGCATCTGCTGTGAGGCTGTTAGAGACACAGAGCTCAGGCCCCACACCAGACGCGCTGTATCAGAACCTGCATTCATTTAGCATTTTTCCCAGGTGATCGGCATGCGCACTGAAGTCCAAGAAGTGTTGTGCTAGACAACATCAGAGGCGTGAACGACGTGTACTGGAGGAGAACAAAGGCCTCTGGGATGAGACAGGACTTGACCAGACCATAAGTTTTCAAACTTTTTGATCTCAGGAACACTTTACAATCTTAAAAGTTATCAAGGTCCCAGTGGCGTTTGTTTGTGTTTTGTTTACCCATCCAATGTTTAACAATAAAAGATAGCTGGATTCTCATATCTGCTTCACATTCTATGTATTGCATTACATTGTTTTGGTTGATGTATATGAAGAAAATTTGGCCTTACACAAATACATAGCTCGAAAAGGTCGGAATATTTTTATACCTTTTTTATATAATTGCAGATATTCTCTTTTGTTGTTACCCAAAACCTCTATGAATGGTAGATAAACTTGTTGAATCTCAAATTTAATGAGTCAACATTTGGAAGACTTGCAAAACTCAGTGAAACATTATTTTCCAAATGAGAAAATGCGGAATGTGGGTAAAAGACTCATGCAAAGTAGACTAGTAGATTTTAATGTAACAGTGTGAATATAGACTAATGGATTTCAGTCTACATCACACCAGCGTTCTTTTTCGAGACAAACATTGTACTTTGGTATGCAGCAGAAGTGCTTTTTGAGTACTTC
>NW_007727808.1:297328-305918 GCF_000696425.1 Galeopterus variegatus | reverse complement strand
CTGGAAGGGCATTTAGGTTGGTTTCAACTCTTAGCTATTAGATATAAAGCTATGATAAACACAGGAGTGTAGGAGTCCCTCTAATTTGTTGATTTCCATTCCGTTGGGTATACACCCAGTAGTGGGATTACTAGGCCAATGGTAGATCTATCTGTAGTTGTTTGATAAATCTCCATACTGTTTTCCATAATGGTTGTACTAATTTACATTTCTACCAACAATGTGTAAGAGTTCCCCTTTCTGTACATCCTCACCGTGTTTTTATTCTCATTCTTTTTGATAATAGCCACTGTAGCTGGGGTGAGATGCTATCTCATGGTGGTTTTGATTTGCATGTGCCTGATAATTAGTGAAGGTGACCGTGTTTTCATATGCCTGTTGGCCATTTGTATGTCTTCTTTCAAAAAATGTCTGTTAAGTTCCATTGCCTGTTTTTTAATTGGATTATCGTTTTTTTACTAATGAGTAGTTTCAGTTATTTGTATATTCTGGATATTAATCCCTTGTCAGATGCATAGTTTGCAAATATTTTCTCCCATTACGCAGGCTTTTTTCTTTGTTGACTGTTTCCTTTGTGGTGCAGAAGCTTTTTAGTTTGATATAATCCCATTTGTTCATTTTTGCTTTTGTTTCCCTTGCTTCTGAAGTATTATTCATAGTCTTTGCCCAGACCTATGTCCTGAAGTGTTTCCCTGGTGTTTTCTTCTAGAAGTTCTATAGTTTCGTGTCTTACCTTTAAGTCTTTAATCCATTTTGAGTTGATTTGGGCATGTGCTGAGAGATAAGGATCTAGTTTTGTTGTTCTACATATGGATGTCCAATTTTCTAAGCACCATTTATTGAAGAGATTGCCTTTTCCCCAATGCATGTGTTTGGCTCCTTTGTCAAAACTCATTTGGCTGTAGTTTCTGAATTCTGTATTCTGTTCCATTGGTCTTTGTGTCTGTTTTTGTGACAGTGCCATGCTGTTTTGATTACTATTGCTTTGTACTATATTTTGAAGTCAGGGAGTATGATGTTTTGTTCTCTTTGCTCAGGATTTCTTTGGCTTTTCAGGGTTTCTTGTTGTTCCATATAAATTTTTGTATTTTTTTTCTTTCTTCTGTGAAGTATGTTATTGGTAGTTTGATAGGGATTGCATTTAATCTGTAGATTGCTTTGGGTAGTTTGGTCATTTTAACAATATTGATTCTTCCAATCCATGACCATGGGATGTCTCCCATTTTTTGGTGACTTCTTTAATTTCTTTAATCAGTGTTTTTTATAGTTTTTTATAATAGACATCCTTAATCTTGGTTAAATTTATTCCTAGGTATCTTTTGTTGTTGTTGTTGATATTGTAAATGGGATAGCTTTCCTGATTTCTTTTTCTGCTATTTAGTTGTTGGTGTATAGAAATGCTACTGATTCTTTCTATGCTGATTTTGTATCCTGCAACTTTACTGAATTTTCAAAATCAGATCTAGGAGTTTTGCTACAGTCATTAGGCTTTTCTCTATATAAAATCATGTCATCTGCAAACAGGGACAACTTGACTTCCTCCTTTCCAATTTGGATGTCCTTTATTTCTTTCTCTTGTCTAATTTCTCTGGCTAGGACTTCCAGTACTATGTTGAATAGAAGTGGTGAGAGTGGGCATCCTTGTCTTATTTCAGTTCTTAGGCAGAAAATATTCAGCATTTCCCCATTCAGTATGATGTTAGCTGTGGGTTTGTCATATATGGCCCTTATTATATTAATATACTTTCCTTCTATACTTAATTTGTTGAGAGTCTTTAAAATGAAGGGATGTTGAATTTTATCAAATGCTTTTTTCTGCATCTATTGAGATGATCATATGATTTTTTTCTTTCAATTGGTGTGATGTATAACAATCATAATACATTGCTTTGCATATGTTCAACCAACATTGCATCCCTGGGATAAATTGCACTTGATAGTGGTATATAATCTTTTTGATGTACTGTTGGATTCCCTTTGCTAGCATTTTATTGAGGATTTTTGCATCTATGTTCATTAGGGATATTGGCCTGTAATTTTCTTTTTTTGCTGTGTCCTCACCTGATTTTGGTATCATGGTAATGCTGGCCTCATAGCATGAGTTTGGAATAATTACAGTAGAATTCAACGGTATAGCTATCTGGTCTTGGGGTTTTTCTTTGTTGGGAGATTTTTTATTACTGATTCTGTCCTATTAGTTGTTATTGGTCCATCTAGGTTTTCTATTTCTTCTTGGTTCAGTCTTGGTAAGGCATATGTGTCCAGGAATTTATCCATTTCCTCTAGGTTTTCATATTTATTGGTGTATAGTTGTTCATAATAGTCTCTGATGATCCCTTGCATTTTGGTGCTATCTGTTGTAATGTCTCCATTTACAGTTCTGATTTTATTAATCTGGGTCTTTTCTCTTTTTTTCTTGGTTAATCTGGCTAATGGTTTGTCAATTTTGTTTATCTTTTCAAAGAACAAGCTTTTCATTTGATTGACTATTTGTATTGTATTTTTTTTTTCCCCTTTTTGTCTTTTTTCGTGTCTGGCAACGGATTGCAACCCTCGGTGTTGCACCCGCACCTCGCTCAGCCAAGTGGGATCCGAACCCTCGGCGGGAGCGCCACCGTGCTCCCAAGCAGCGCACTGTAGCAGTGTGCCACCAGGCCAGCCCTGTATTATATTTTTAGTCTCAACTTCATTTATTTCTGCTCTGATTTTTATTATTTCTTTTCTTCTACTTATTTCGGATTAGTTTGTTCCTGCTTTTCTGTTTCCTTGAGGTGCATTGTTAAGTTGTTTAGTTGAAATCTTTCTATTTTTTTGATGTATGCATTTATTGCTATAAACTTTCCTCTTAATACTGCCTTGGCTGTATCCCATCAGTTTTGGTATGTTGTGTTTATGTCTTCATTAGTTTCTAGAAATTTTTCAATTTTCTTCCTAATCTCTTGTTTGACCCATTGGTCAAACAAGAGCATGCTGTTTAATTTCCATGCATTTGTGTAATTTTGCAAGTTCCTGTTGTTATTGATATCCAGTTTTATTCCATTATGGTCAGAAAAAGAAAAAAAGCTTGATATGAGTTCAAGCTTTTTGAATTTGTTAAGACTTATTTTGTGGCCTAACATATGGTCAATCCTAAAGAATGTTCCATGTGCTGATGAGGTTTCCTTGTTGATTTTCTGTCTGGATGATATTTCCAATTCTGAGAGTGGGGTGTTAAAAGTCCCCAGCTATTATTGTGTTGATGTCTATCTTTTCCTTTAGATATGATAATATTTACTTTATATATCTGGGTGCTCTGGTGTTTGTTGCATACATATTTATAATTATTATATCTTCTTGCTGTATCAATCCCTTTATCATTATATAGTGCTCTTCCTTGTCTTTTACTACAGATTTTGATTTAAAGTCCGTTTTATCTGATGTGAGTACAGCTACTCCTGCTCACTTTTGTTTTCCATTTGCATGGAATATCTTTTTCCATCCCTTCACTATCTATCAGTCTATGTGTGTCTTTGTATGTAAGGTATGTTTCTTGCAGGAAACATATGGATGGGTCATTTTCTTAATCCATTCAGCCAGTCTGTATCATTTAATTGAAGCATTGAATTCATTTACGTTCAAGGTTATTATTAATATGTGAAGTCTTACTTCTGTCATTTAGTTGTTTATTTTCTGATTGTTTTGTGTGTCCTTTGTTCCTTTCTTCCTCTCTTACTGTTTATCCTTGTGGTTTGGTGGTTTTCTGTATTGATAAGTTTAGATTTCTTTCACTTTCTAATTTGTGTATCTATTCTACCAGTAAGTTGTATATTTTCATGTATTTTTGTGATGGTTGTTATTGTTCTTTCTGTTCTAGATTTCGGATTCCCTTAAGCATTTCTTGTAAGGCCAGTCTGGTGGTGATGAATTCCCTTAATTTTTGCTTGTCTGAGAAAGACTTTATTTCTCCTTCATTTGTTAAAGATAGCTTTGCTGGGCATAATATTCTTGGCTGGCAGTTTTTTCTTTTGGTAATTTGAATATATAATCCCATTCTTTCCTGGTCTTTAGGGTTTCTGCTGAGAAGTCAGCTAATGGGGATTCCCCCATAAGTCACTTGACATTTTTCTCTTGCTGATTTTAGAATTCTCTCTTTGTCTTTAACTTTGGGTAATTTGACTAAAGGTAACTTGGAGATGACTTATTTGAGTTGAATCTATTTGGGAATGTTTCAGCTTTCTTATTTGGATGTTTGCATACTTCCCAAGACTAGGGAAGTTTTCAGCTATTATTTCTTTAAATACATTTTCGCTATCTTTTTTTTTTGTTTTCTTCTCCTTCTGGAATGCCCATAATTCAAATATTTATTCTCTTAATAGTATCCCATAGATCTTGAAGTCTTTGTTCATTCTTTTTTATTCATTTCTTCTTTTGTTTGTTTTTCTGTGTTATTTCAAAACTGCTATCTTCAAGATTAGAAATTTTTTCTTCTGCTTGATCTTGTATGTTGTTGATGCTGTCAGATATGTTTTCTATTTCATTCAATGAGTTCTTCAATTCCAAGATTTCTGCTTGATTTTTAAAATGATATCTATGTCTTTGTTGAATTTCTCATTCAGATCATGAATTTTTTATGATTTTTTTTAACTGTATGTCTTGTATCTCAGTGAGTTTTCTTAAGATTATTAATTTGAATTTCTTTTCCAGCAAGTTAGCAATTTCTGAATCTTTGGATCACTTACTGGAGCATTATTTTGGCTTTTTGGTGTTGTTTTGTTACCTTGTTTTTTCATATTTCTTATTTCCCTGTGTTGATATCTGTGCATCTGGTGGAACAATCACCTTTTGGAGTTTTGTAGAGTGGTTTGTTTGTGGAATGACTTTTACCTACAAATGTTTCCTAGGGTGTCAATTGGGTAGAGTGCAATGACTTGTGTTCTTGATGGATTTGCAGAAGTGTAGAATCTGTGTAGTTTCTTCAGGTGTAATCCATTTTCACTATGTCTGCAAGTGACTCAGCAACCTATGCTTTGGAGGTTTGTGGTGGCAGTGGCACAGATTTTCCAAAGGAAATATTGCTGGTTGGTCCACAGGCTGGGGGGTGCACATGCACCCTATGGGGAAGTCCTCTCAGGAGCTGGCTTACTGGCTATGAGGTTGTTGGACTGGTTCTCGGGCTGGTGTGTGGGTGTATGGCATTCAGGGTCTGTGGGACTGTTTTGCCAGTGGCAGGGTCACATTCTGCTTCTTTGACCTAGGGTGGGCCTGCCAGGGGCATGTCATCCAAGCTGTTTCTCACTTGAATTTATGTGCATGTGATGGCTCAAAGACTTGGGGGAGAGTCTTCCAGGGGCATGACAGCTCAGCTGTTCCCCTCAGCCAGGGACATGGCTAGCTGACTGCAGGTCTGCCAGTGGCCCTTCCTCTGTGCTAGTTCTTGGGGCCTCATATGAGGTTGTGCTACCCTCTCTGGTTTAGGAGCTGGACTTCCAAGGGTGCAGCTGCTGAACTGCTTCTCAGAAAGTAGGTGAGGACTCTAGGCAGGGCTGCAGTGAAAGGGTCCTTCTAGTTGCTTCCAGGGTGGTGGGTGTAGCCACTCGGCAGGCCTGCAGTGAAGTGACTTCTCCAGTTGTTTTAGGGTGGTGGGCAAGGCCACTAGGCAGACGTGCAGTGATGTTACCTGTCTAGCTGTTTCTGAGCAGTGGACAGGGCCACCTGCAGTGAAAGGGACAGAACAGCCACTTCTGGAACTATTGGCAAAGCCCCTAGGCAGGACTGTTTAGGATGGAACCACCTGACCAGTTCTCTGGAAGGGGCAGATGGACTTCATTTCCACTTGCCCGCGGACATATTTGTTAGGATAGAGACCCATGAGCTATTTTTCCAGCTTGTGGGCTCAGGCACACACAACTCAGTCAGCTGGAAGGACTTGGGTTAGGGGGACAAATGGGGGCAGTTTGCCTGATGAGGGTCTATCTGTTCTATCTCTGGCCAGGGACATGGTGGGTGGGTCAGTTCAGCAGAACTAGGGTTGGCTTCCCAGACTGCAGAATAGGTCACAGCCTCTGGGAGCCTGGGCTTCAAGCCACTGGAATCAGGGCATTGTAGCCCCTCCTGTGAGTGAGCTGGGATGAGGGCAGAGCCTTAGGGCTAGAGAAGCACAGTGGCTACTGGCTCCAGGGTAGGGCATGCTCCTGCAAAGTCTCTAGTTGCAAGATGATGCTGTCCTGCATTGGATTGGTCCTGGGAGTGGGAGGTGGTGAGCACACCGTTTGTGCTAGTGTTCTAGAGAGAGGCAGTGTGCATATTCTAGGCCACTCCCCACACTTGGCTCTGGGCTTGTCCTGCCAAAGGATCTGTGGGCCTCTGTGGTGAGGGTGGAGGTTGATGTGGGTCCTCTGGCTACCTTTTCACTGCCACAGAAAATTCTTCCTTAGCCAATCCCAGTGTCAAGAGTCATGGTGACCAAGGCTATGTGCCTCTCTCTCCTCGCCATGCTGCCATACTGGGCTTTCACGGTGCACAGGGATCTCACTATTCTCCTGCTGCTCTCCTACACTCTCCTACCAATGCTCCCGTTGATAGTTAGCTGTCTGTTAGTTGTTCCAGTCCTTTCCCGTGGGAGGAACTGCTCTGGGCACCTCTGGTTTGCCATCTTGCCCCACCTCCCAGTCCTCACAATCTAATCACCTCTAAAGGCCCCACCTTTCAATTACCATAATAGGATTTCTTGCCCTCTTAACACTGTTGCCATGGTGTTAAAGAACAACTTACTGTTAAGTTTCTAATACATGAACCTTTGGGGGACATGTTCAACCCACAGCACTTAGATAAATCTCTTCTGCCATACTGTCCAAGTAAAGAATTTACACTCTCCCTTTAAAAAAGGAGGGAGAGATAATTTATTATTCTTAAAGAAAATTGACATGTTAACTTTTAACTTTACAATTCATATAAATACTATTTTTCTGTATGAATGGCAACCTCCCCAAGACCCAAGAGGTTAGGGATACTGTTACTTATTTTTTATGTACTTTAGAGAAAATGTTTCTGGCTTGGAAAACCTAAGGGGTTATATTTAAGATTGTAGATTACCTCAATTTCTAAATGTATAACAATTATCTTTATGTAGTTAGGGGCTTTACATTGTCGATCACGAGGAACCTAAGGCTAGAACATAAATCCCAGTGCCTTGGCTTTTTGTCCATAAGTTTCACCCCAAAATAGGAGGACACTGTGATATGCCAACAAAATGAAAGCACCCTTTAAAGAGGCTACCTCAGGTACCTAGGTGTTACTCAGAGAAGTTGATCAGTGCCCATGAGGCCTGCAATACAGAGACTACCCAACAGGACACAGATGTAACAACCCTAGGAGCTGAGGATCCCTGGAAATCTCTCACCCTCTCAAGTGGTGGCCATCTCTGAATATCAGACAGCCTCCATTCTGGATCCTACAGGGACCTGATGTAGTATATTTTGATCTCTCCACCTTCTCCAGAACTCTACAACTCAAACCCACATGGCTACCTGATTCACCTATGTGATTAGCCTCTACCATCCAGCTTGGTAATTCCTGAAGAGGACATCTCAGTAGAGGTCCAAATAATTTCTGTTCAGCAGGAAGGATAACAGCAGTAATCATCTTGTGCTGTAGATTATTAACCAGTTTTGTATCTAGCCCAGCAATCATATCATAGTATATTCTTTTATTAAATTGCCTATAAATACGTAGCTCCTTAAGCATTCTTCAAACCAGTCTTACCTTCTTATTGGAGCCCTCATTACTTAATAAATTTAATACAGTCTTGGATATGTGCTCATTTCTTATTTTCATGGGTCATGGATTTTACCTTGTAGAAAATTCTACTTTAGCAGTTCCACTATCTAGAGCCACTATTAACATGTTACTTTCTTTTATTATTTCTCTATGGCTTTGTCTGTGCATGTAAATTCTATATACATAGATTCATCATCTCAGTTTCTATCTACATAACTATTGAAAACACTGCATTAAGGGAACTCATATATATTTTTACTTGTCTGAAATTAAACAATTTCATATAAATGTCCAAGATTTTTTATATACATTACCAAATTGTCTTTTTGAAATGTTTTATCAGAAACACTCTTATTACCAGATAATAAAAATGCTTGATTTCTTACTCCAGAAAACACTGCATAAGAATTTATATATTGCTCTCCCTTTCTAAATTTAGATTTATTTTTATCTTATTATACCAACTAGAACATTCAAAATAGTGACTAAACTGTCCATAATAATAATAGTAGTAATAAAATGAGCTTTTAAAATTTTATGTCTGACTTAGGAACAACACCACTAGAATTCTCTCCATTGGGTGAGATGTTTGCTATTATTTTAAGATCGTTTTCTATTGTACTAAGCATATATTCCTCTACTCCTATTTTACTAATTTTTAAAAAAAATCTGGAATAAAATTTTAACTCTATCAAATGCATATTTTTCCCACTAATCTACTAATATTATACATTATGTTCATAGGTCTTCTAATACTTAATTATCACTGTGTTTTTACATTAAACATTAATTGACTGAGTGTATTATTTCTCTAATATACTGAAAAATTTGATTA